>NW_028297193.1:5037911-5121656 GCF_055798465.1 Pogonomyrmex barbatus
TTAACTTCCACCACTCCTGTTCCATCCTCAACTGTAAAAAGATTAGAATTCAGATATTCTCTCACTTACTTTGCTAAAGCTTCTTGTTTATATCTTACTTGTCAGAGATAGATTATTAGCATTACGCTTAACATTCCTAATGGTTCCAACTAGCTCAATTTTACGTACTTTAATATAAGGCATATTGAATGGGTGAAAATGCACATAACGGCCTTCTTTGTAGGGTACTAATCGAAATAATTCCATAATGAGCACGGGTACATTTAATGTTGCTCGTGAATCTGAAATTAGAATTGACATCATCATATTGAGATCCGAGATGGCAAAAAAATTTATTCTCACCGGCTTTGATATTAATCCCAGGCCACTCCTGCTTTGACGAGAGATATTTTTGGTAATCCGTATACTCCTCTTTGCTAAAAGTAGTGATACAATTTGCTGATTTCTTGTCAGACATTTGTTTCAACGAACTCGGATTCGATTTCTCGTAAATTAATGAATGTTCTTTTATTGTTAGTGATGATTTCACAATTCTCTTAATCGCATTTAACAAATACTTTAAAGAAAAATGAATGAATGATTCTTGCTCGATGCACGATTAACAGAAGACAATTTGAAAAGATTACGAAGAAAATTCGCTAATCGCGCTGGAATCATGTTTCTAAAATTTACCATCCGCCAATGTCACTCCAATTTTAATATCGCAGTCGGATTTTAGAGGGCATTGATAACATCTTGTCGGTAAAAAGAACATTTTGGTTTTTTTTGCGCGATTTAAAAAATGAAAAAGTTCTCGAAGTTTGTCAAAGGATTGTGAGATTGTTGAAGTATTTCTAGCAAAATCCTGACGCAATTAAAATGGAAATCACTTGATTGATCACTTTGATTGACTTATGTCCATTTCTACCAATATGGATAACTTTAATCTCTGATTAATTTTATCTTTTTAGTTATTTATTTTTTTTTCCAATTCTATTTAATTCTGCTAATGTAGGTTAATCTTGATAATTTGCTCTTTTTAATTCTAAGAATTAGAAAAAAATAAAGAATGAAATAAATCGAAATTAAAATTAAGACATTCATACAGATATATAAATTTATTTCGAACCAACAGCCTGAGGTAAAAATGTTTAGTTTCTGTTTTCTCTTCGAGTTGATTTTTTTTAATTATTTAAGAAAATATAAAACTATTCGAAATGGATTCTGATTAGAATTATCCCATTTTTTTACAACATACAATAGAAAGCTAGAAAATAATTAAACAATTCCAATCAGAATTCATTCTGAGTAGTTTTATAAGAAACAGGCTTTACATATGAATTGGCTTTTATTGTATATTTTTTTATATCCAGACTTATTCCAGATTCATATTGGTCAGAAAATAAAATTATAATTGAAACAGTCATGCAACAAGAGTAACAGGTTTCATTCAGATCAGCCAACGGACTTTGACATTTGTATATATTTAAATAAAGTTTATTTTTTGAAGCATTTTGCACAACACTGCTCTACACATCTGCTTATGTAAGTAAAATAATCCCGATCGCTTTTATAATAGTCATATAATATATGTACACACCTTAGGGACCAATTCGTTGGATTATTAATGTACACAATTGAGAGCTGCCGGAATTCTCAGGATCTTTCTCGGGAGCTCGTAGCCACGTTAGGATCGCGATTCAATCGCGATTTTGGTCGCCACTCTTTTATACTGACTAGGTTAGTAATGCATTTTTAAGTCGTGCAGTGATTCTCACAAAGTTACGGATAAAACGGCGAATATCAAAAAAATTGTCCCAGTCGCTATGCGGAGAAATTTTACACAAAGTCTAACATTTCGCGGCTCGTCTCATGTAAATGCAATAGCATCCAGCTTTGGCAGTATGATTTTTCATTCTCCGATTTTATGTATATAAATATATAATACAGCAGTGTAATTTACTCTTTTTTTTCTTGTCACATATTACATATCGTAACTTAGGTCTTTCTTATTTAAAATTCCGACGGCTTATAGCTTGAATACGAACGCGCGCACCGCGATAAGTAGTGCGAATGTAGGACCTAGTTTCGAAGAAACAAACGTACTGAACATGAAAATTCGAATGTATATATGTTATCCTCTGTGTATTGCTTTAACTACAACACCCTGTATAGACGACGACAAGAGGGAATCTCGAGATCCCTGTACGCGTCTGTTCTCGATCGGCAATAATGATGATTTATATGTTTTGTACTTTGTAAGTTAGCTAATGTACATGTTCATCACAACACTGGGACGATCGTCGAACTGTCCTTCCGAAACTCACGATAACAATCGTCGTTTCTATAGTCAGAGACAGCTTGGAAATGTATGTTACAATTCGTTATATCGCTACAAAATAAAAAAGAAACGAAGAAAAAGAGGACAGAAATTGCACAAAAAACAATATCTTACATTACGATAAAATTACTTAAAATCGACACGCTTATCACTGGATGCTCGCTGGTCGTTGGAGACAATAAAAGTAGCGCAAATATTAATTTAATTAATTAATGCAATGCTTAAATGCAATTTCGAAATGCAATAGAGCACCTAAAATATTTTAATCTGTCTAAAAAAATAATCGCATTTCTCTTCATTGCACCGGCGAGTATATGTCGCGTTTTAAAGTCATATTTTATTCTTATATTATAACGGTCTTTTTTGTCTATTTTTTCATGTATTTTTAATATATATTTGTATTTTTAATATCGAAATGATTCTGCAATGACAGAAGAAGAGAGTATTCTTCGAGAATAAAGCCGATTGTCTTCGTTAATATATAAAAAAAATATCTTAATGTTTACAGCGCATTCGCATGCAATCACAAGAAATTCCCTTTAGCTTTTTTTCATTAAAATCGGGTTCGTTTCAGATAACGCATGTTAAGACAAAGAAGTAAGTCTTGCTATTGAAGATCAAATCTACTTCGAGATATCTCGTTAGCACAACAAGTGTTAATAAATCGGCGAAGAACTTACAAAGACTGATGCTAAAGGATAACGCTATTATCAGCAAAGACGTCTCTCGAGGCGCGCTACTGCAAAATCACACATAGTCATTCGTCGGCTTCGAGTGCACCGAAAGCATGCCGGTGTGAGTCGATAACACATCCTTGCGCGATCTTTTTGAACGGACGTGCGATAACTTTTTTTTTCATCGCAAACAACATCATTACACGACTAGTGCCTACTTTCTACAACCATAACTTCGAAGGATAATGAAAAATATCCTCCCTTATCGTTCTTAGAACGTATCCATAGGAATCTTGAAGCAAAGGAAAGCAGATCAGGAATCTCGTGTTACACTGAAGATTCCAATGACCAGAAAATATCAATCGTACTCGATCAAAATACAGAATGAGCCAGAGAGAAAGAGAGAGAGAGAGTTCGGAATTGACCTCCCCTTGACGAAACTTGAGCGACTTGTTAATTATAGACTAGTTAAAGTTAGAGTTTCAAAAGATATTGATCCGCGTATCGAGTGGCGTTTGTGCAGGCACACGTGTCTGTGTTTTCCTGATTCTGGGCGGCTTTTGAGTCTCTGAAATGTTCAAGCTCATTCGCGTTAAATAAGTAGGCCTCCAAATAATCATTAAGATCGGCGTCGAATTTCTCAAAGGACTATTCCTAGTACTGATCTCTATCTTTCAGGTTCATGCGGTATGTTGAGAGACAGAAGAGAGAAAGAGAAAGAGAGAATATATCTCGAGTTAAATATATTTTTCAGAAGATAACGTTTTAGAGTCTCTCTAAGTGCAGAGCAACATTTTTTAAAACATCATTCTATTATTTTCTCTCATGTACACGCGCGTGCATTCAACGAACAGCAATCATTCAGCAGTCACGTCACCGCTTCCGTTTTTTCCGCACGCACACCACGCATTCTTACACGCTATTACATAGTCGTGTCGCGAGAGTTTTCACAGCGAGAAGAATTTCAGGAAGGTCTGCGGAGGGATCGGCACGTGGAGGGACGCCTGGTCGACGTCCGCCAGTTTCTCCTGAAACGCCGGATCCTGATCCGCGATGCAAGGATGGCCCAACGATCGCCAGAACAAGCAACGACAATTGCGGCATAATTGTATCATCTCGGCGTATTCCTCTCGTAATCCAAATGATCTGAGTAAAGTCAAGAATGTTGAAACTCATATTTTCGAATGTTAAACCGACATTGTCGTTCGCATATAAAAGAACAATCACCTTCGAGCAATAGTGAATATAGCTTTCCAGTCTTTTCCGGGATTATTTTGTCTCGTGATAGCAATCTGCTGCGGCGTGAAATGATACTGGGCGAGCTCGCGCCAAATTCGTTGTTCCTGCGCTAGAACGGCAAGATGTTCGCATGCCTCGGACGAAGCTTCAATGTCTCGAGGATCGCTTAAGCGCAAGAGTATTTCTCGACGACACTCAGGCGGTAGATCCGACCATTGAGGTTGCTGCTCCTCGTCCGGCTACAATGACTCGTTCATTATTGATTAAGTCATATCTTTTTTTGAATATCTTTTTTTTAAACTGCCCCATATTAACATAATATTTTAAATGTTACCTGGGTAATGGTGATAGACGAAGCAATTTGTAAGATTCTCTCTAAAGCTGCTTTATGCTTCTCCCATAGGATAACGGAACCCAAGGGTCTACCGCCCCAGCAGCAACCAGCACTGAAGGCCCGAACTCTCTCTATAAGACGACGCAATCTTCCCGTCTGCTGTTGCGATAGCGACACTAAAATAATGGTTAATTCAACAAGAATAACAATCATCCCCTTTAACAAACATAGTGAAATTGCTAAATGAATTTTACAATAGATTTTATAAGTTCTTAAATAAAATCTCCTTACCTTCCAGAGCGACTTCCTCGAGCATGTTGAAGAGCACTCTCTGAGCGCATCCGCTTAAACCGCCCATTCTGTGGCTGACCAGGAGATCTAGAAGACGAACTATGTAATTGAATCGACGGCAGTCATGTACCGCAGACAGGAAATCCAGCCTCTTTAGGGCGTCACTCAGGCCATTGAAGCCGGCAATCTGTAAATTTAGGAACGGATAATGATCCCGCTCGACAATGTCTAAGTATAGGAGATACAAGAGCCGTCGACAGTTTGTTACTGGTATTTTTTGCTCTTTTTTTTCTTATTCACCACACTCAACCTGTCTCTATCGGGCAAATCCCAGTCTTTTTCCTCTTGCACAAGGTTGTGTCTAAATTAAGACCGGGCCGGAAGGAGTCACTCACCTCGCGTGTACACTTCAGCGTGATGTGACAATGTGGTTGGACGGCGTTTTCTGAAATTTAAGAAAAACATTCATCGGCCAGAGCTCTTTACGAATGTCATTTCACTAAAACCGCCGCTATTATTGCTCATCCAGAGAAGTGCAAAAAGAAAATTACTCGACCTCGATACGTTATTTACAAATCATCGACGTAAAATTATTAATATCATAGCAAAATGACAAGAAAGAAAAAAAAGTGTGCAACAAACTTGGATTTATAATTATAGCTAACGAAGGTCTTGGATCAGACTGAAATCGATAAGTCCTTAGATTTCAATATGAACTACGCTACTCACCTTTCTTCTTGTCTTTCTCCTTCTTATCGCCGACATCTTTTTCGCCGCTGTAAGAAAAGATAGTAATTTAAACGTGATACATCAGAAAAATTCCATGAAATTTCGAAAACGCGAAAACATAAAAATTTTCGAATTTTTCGAAAAAGGATATAAATTATGTATGTCGTGCTCAAAATTTTATATTATTGTGTATTATTCCGTCTAATTTTTTTGTATTTAAAATACACGATATGAAATATAATGACAAAAACTTTTCGAAATGAAATGTAATTTGTTTCAGAATAAGTTATCTTATTAATCTACGATTTTATTTTATTCTTATGCCGAATAGAAGCGAAGGAGATTCCTCACGCGAGATGCTGGAAGCACTAATATACGTATCCCAATTATGGCACAATACACCGCGACCGGTTTCAGCGAACTCGCGGCTGCTACATCTCAACGGAGTTAGCTTTAGTTTGACCATGGAAAGACTATCGTAGCTAATAATGTTCAAGAAACAGCTTCGTGGGACGCTTAAACCCGTTTTTCCTACAGCCTTTTTCAATAGAATTTTATTTCACAATATGACACAGATATATACATATAATATCAATAATTATCAATTCTAATAATCTCAAGTCTAGATAATAATTATCAATTCTTAGTAATATCAATTTTAAATATTTTCATAAGAAAATTAATATTTTCTGATTATTTGCGTAATGCAACAACTGATATCGTTTTATTTAAATAAAAAACAATGGATTTTTAATTTTTACAGCGCAGTTAGAAGAGCGAATACAGTTTACTGTCAAGAAATAGTGAGTTATGTTAATATTAGCATCGTATCAGTATTGGACGAAAGAGAAGAAAAATACATGTAGGCGTTCCTGTCTACGATATAATCAGTTAAACCAGCCACGACGAATCTGTTTCGAGAATCGATCAATGATGCACCTTCACCGTTGTCAACGGAGACTGTAATTGCTTTATAATACGCTGATCATAATTAACACAGACACATCTCGTAAGTAGACATTAACGGTCATTTTTATCGATTACAATAACGTTCTTGTTTCAGTCGCGACATATGAGAAGTGCGAGGAAGCGGAAAAATGCATCGGAATTGCAGCAAATCCTATTACACACCGCGTGTCACCGCAAGATGATTCTATCGTCTTTTAATAGATGCGACATCGATTATTTAACTGTCACTAGATTACAACACATGCTATTTTCTAAGCAAGGAATTCAAATATTCGCGTTGATATGCATGAGATTTATTCTTGTCTTTAAAATGTCGGGGATTAATCCGCGGCCATCCTCGTTAATTTAGAAGTTTCAAAGTACCCGCGATCGATACTTATTAAATTCGGTCATTTATAAATCGGTTTAAAAGTTATGTCCGCGATACGAGATTCTCAGCGAACGTTTATGCGAAAACGAAAACGAAAAAAGTAATTTTCTTGAAATATCGAAAAATTCGACAGATAAAATCTGAACATAATTTTGTTCATTAAAATAATTATACAAGACGTTTAAATATAATAATACTACAAAAATTGTTTTTACATTCAATCAACGTTGAATATTCTACATAATTTGAACAACTTGAACGTTCTACATAATTATTTTGATGGCCCAAAAAGTTATTTTCTGACCTTTGTCTAAATTTTTAAATATTTTAGTAAAATTGTTCTTCCCTCTTTTTCTTGTGGATTATCTAAAATAATACTTAAAAAAACGATTTTTTCAAAATTTTTAATTTTAGATCTAAGGACATAGTTATATTGGATCTGAATGTCAAAATCGCCAGATGCCAGATTACTCTGCTAATAGAGTTTTGTAAACGATTCTTATTAGGAAAAAAATTTTTCTAAATCCTAAAAAAATGCAATTACAAACAAAACTAAAAAACCAAAAAACTATCCTAATTATATCAACTAACAAATGTTATTGTTAAACTTTTTAAATTTGTCGTACATCGTTTTATGTTTTTACAAATCCTCAAATTGAAAATCTTGAAATATTTAAGATAATTGTTTTCTTTTTTTATACTCAGAAATGCATTGCACTTCGTCGCACTTTTCTCGTCACTTATGATTCTGTCTATGGCATGACAGCGATGTTCTATTATAGGGACGCAACGACGACCTTGTACGTTAACTCGTGCGCACATGCAGCAGCCTTGCGTGCGGACGTATTTGTGACTCCGCATGAGCGAGGCTGGATGGGGGAGGAAATTTTCGATTTTAACAAATCGATCAATGATGCATCATGCCTCATACGACGCCGTGCCCTTGCCCTTTCAAATTGCAGGCTCAATGGGGCATTTAAGGCTATCAAATAGCCCATAGGAGACCTTATATTAATAAGCTTGAGTGATGCAGGAAGAGACGGAGAGAGAGAGAGAGAGACAGATGGAGAAAGAGAGAGAAGAAAATATCTTGTCCATGAGATGGATTATGTAACTCATAACGCTCATTACGAGAGATCAGCTGTAGACACGCGTGTAGCACGCATGCTTTGAATAAAGAATCATAAATGCGGGAATCTCTCGACACCGTTCAATATCGATACCCTGCAACTGGAGCGATCAATGCCACGCCAATGTTCTATGGCTTGAGGGTAGAAGGACAAACATCATATATCAGAATATACATTTGACGTCATATTATGCGTGTTATCAGAATTACTTATTTTATATTAATAATAGATCTTTCGATTGGGACGAGTGTTGATTGAAATGTTGCAATAGTATTATATTAAAATATTAAAAGTTATGTGTTACGAATAATTGAAAACAGAGGACTTTTTGTTTCGGAAACATTTTAATCTTCTTGGGAATGTAATGTTTCATAATTAACAATAAAATAACATAATTTTGCTCCGCATTAAGTATCTCAATAATATTTATAACACAAAAATGATTAACTCTGTGACATAGTTTCAAAGTTACAAGTGCAGTACGTTGATAGAAGATAAATATGACTTGGAAAGTTCTGCGGTCTCTTCATTCCCTCATTTCTCTTTCTAGTTCCGAGCCGCAGAAGGACGTTGGTTATTTTAGTTCTGTACAATATACGAAGACTAATGTATAAAGCAAGTGCGTTCTATACTTGGAGAAAGAAAATAATTTTATTCCATTCGCGTTTGCGATATAGAACAGTTAAATTAGATTCATTCCAATAAAAATTTCTAAAAAAACAGAGACAAATTTTGAAAGATCTGACGATATAAAAGTGTTGGAAAAGTGTAACGACGCTGAAAATTTCAGCGACAGATAATGAATATAGCTAAAGAAACTCACGAACAAGACTATATCCGAGTTTGAACTGAAACGGATATAGCTCCGTTGCTGAGTGCTTGATAAATTCTTTGTTATTTCAGGATGTAAAAAACAAGACTATTTTCAAGGATCGTCGGGCTTCTCGTGAAACGAGTAATTCAAGGGATGTGTACTAAACTAAACGATCAACCAAGAATAGAAGAAATAGCGGAAGATGCGTAAAGAAATTGGAATGCCGCTTGGGTTATAAATAAAACGTGAGGCAAATGAGATCAATTTTTTATAATTTTATCTATTTACCTTCTTTAAAATATACACATAGATACATATTTGATAAATCAAACGCTTAGTGTGTCTTCTATTTTTATTTATTTTTTTTAATGTACATATTTTTTACTATTCTGATTTCTTTAAGTTTTATTTAACGTTGAATTATATATTTCATATTTTAGTTCGAGCAATACTCATTTCGTGACAAGCGCTCACGAGTCAGAGCAGCGTGATGTGTAAGCTGGCCGATGAAGGCGGATAACGGTGATTTTTTACACGAGATAACCCCGCGCGAAAGAAAATACGGTGCAGAAACGGCTTTGTACTGCGTAACGCGCGAATAATTAATTCGCGAATATAGAGATCGGCCGCTGTGCGAAACTTTTACTTCTCGAGTTCATCGAACTCTTTCGTGATGCGCGCATCACGGCTAATCCCGTCCAGGCTGGGAAAACGCGCGTAGGATGGTTGTACGGTTGAATTGTCGAAATAATGGCGCGGGTGGGCGCATCAGTTATAAGTTAAGCCAACGAGCACACGAGGGAAACGGAGAAAACTGGCCTTTAAATCTTCCGCATGCAACAGTCCGGACTTTCCAGCCATTTCGTCTAACTGTATCGAGATCATTACGTGTACGCGGCGTGATAATATCGGTAAAAAAAGTGCCTCATTAATTGCGCGACAACCAGGTCGACAGCGATCCCGGCGGAGAGATATTTTTCTTATAAATAAACGCCTTTAAACGCAATAAAATATCTCTTGTAGATTTCAAGAAGAAAGCGACATATTTCTTCGCGTGAAGAGGATCTTCCAAAATTTTCACTCATTCCGTCCTTGTTTGCAGAATGTAAAAAAAAAAAGGAGATTGAAGGGGAAGTCTTTTATTAGTATAAGAACAAAAGTATAAGAACAAGTAGAGAGGATTTTTCTGGTACCATTTTCCAAGTATTTCCATACCATTTTCCGTTGATATTGTGCGAAAGCAGAACATCCTGGTCGACAAATTCGACGCGAAGAGCCCGCGCCGTCTAACCGAATTTATCAAGGCTGTGTGGGTACGTATATACCGTGAGCGGTTTGCGAATTGGTGCAGGTCACGTTAGTAGCTGGGTCACGACCCACTTCCGCATCGGCAAGACACGCGCTAGTATTTTCCCGTTTTGAGAATTCGATCTAGCCCGCTCAAGAATGCCTAATCTCATCGATGAAAATGCCAAACAAACTCTTCCAAAGAGAAGAGATTCGTCTGTCTTGTCCATATCCAATGTTGAGGCGCACGATTCGCGTTTTATTTCTCTAAAAGAAATTGTTCGAACTTTTAATAAAATCAATCTTATCTGATATTTGAAGCCTGTAGGACTGTAGACTTATGGGATTGCTGGAGTATTCGATAAAGCCAGCTTTTTTAATAAAAATGTTGAACAGTCGATATTATCATAGATATAACATGGATATTGAATCTTCTATTACAGATTTTCCAATCTGAGCTTCCGGGAAACCCTATTAACTTTTAGTTTTAATCCCGCAGCTCGTCTTCATCTAGTGTGAGAGAAAAGAACGAGTGTGATGGTTTCTTTCAGCGAGTGCAAGAAAGCGCAACGAAGTCGAGCGCTCTGTCGAAACTCTCCTGTGCAGCCACCGTGAATTTAACATGATGTCGATGGTCATTCCTTCGTAAAATTCAAACATCTCGACGATATACAAAACATTTAGGTAAAGAAATCTTTCTATCGATTATAGCGCATACCAAATTAAATTCTTTACGAAGCATGTTGTACTTGAGTTCTTAAGTATATTTTATAACAAGACTGCAGTATGCTACATTTTATTATGCAATTTATATCTTTGAATATTTTTCTGCTAATGCAATACAGGAAATAATCATTAAATCTCGCTAATCGTCGGCAAAATTAAAATTTATTATATTATTATGCCTTGCATTCCGGTTTTATCGCAATATCATATTTATTCTAAAAATGGATGATATAATTAATAAACGGTAATAATCAATGAATTATATTAAAGTTTACAGCAAAACATTATTTTGAATCAGATAAGATGTTTTTTATAAAATAAATTTTTGGATGCCGGAAAGAATGTCGTAAATCATCGTATCTTGAAATTTTAATTAGAAATTATGAATGTACTGTCCTCTATAAAATGCATTTTTTAATCTTATTTTTTAGTTATTATGAATATTATGAAATATTTTAATACAGAGTCTCACTAAGATAGCAAAGGTCTGTGCTACTTTAGAAAAATTCTGTATTAAAATTCTTCATAATATACAAAGTAAAATATTAAAATTAAAAAAATGCAAGATATCGTTAATCTTCTTTATAAAAAATCTTCAAATATTGTAAAAAGTCATTTTTTTCATATTAAACTTTTATCTTTTTGCAAACCTGAGGTGCTGGAAAAATTTAGTTTACGATTCATCATTTTCAGCATTCAAAGCTCCTTGTCTGGTTCAAAATAATAAACGAAATATCTTTTTGTAAATTAGTGTTATCAGCCATGACGCCATGAATACGATATAACGCAACGAGGCAAAAAAAAAATATTACGAAAGTATAGCAGGTTCCGTGTTGCATGTACTACGTATACAGTCAGGACGTATGCTCGCAAAAAACCCGGATGCACGCACGTGTGCACGCATGCAAGCACGCACGCGCCGTTAATTAGAAACGCAAGGGATACGCAGTGCGGGATCGCACGGCTTGAAAAATAAATACTCCAAACAGCGTGGGGCGAGAAATGCCAAACATTAGCCAGTATCTGGCGGAAATCTAACGGAGATAAACGCGCAGTGATACATCCGCATTCGAAAGAGAATTTTATATATTCATTCCTACATGCTGCAGTTAATTGATAAATTATTAATAAATGAAGATAAAGTATGCGATACGAAAATAACTATGATGGATAATATTTACGTATGAAATGCAAATATAGATAAATATACAATATAGATAAATATACAGTTTGAATATAAGCTATCTTGAATTTATATATACAAATTTAAAAAAGAAATATATATATTTGTGTAAATATTATTATATTTATAATACTTAAAAAGAAAATTATTAGATACTTAAGATTCTATCTACTGAATAATATCATCTATTACATTTTGTTCTTTAAATATATAGCTTGTTTTTTAACTTGTAAGCTTGAATCACATTTTTAACATATTTATCAATTTTAACATTTTTATCAATATTTTAAATTATTATTATTTTATTTTCATTTTTATTAATATTATAATAATGTGTTATTTGTATCATTTACTTAATTTCTTGTTTAGATGAGTATTCACGTCGCATAGTCACGTTAAGAGAATACGTAATTGCAAATCTATAGCGGATTCTCGACAAATTAACAAACTTCTCGCGTATGTTATGTAGCAATTATCGATTATTTGAAGTTAGGGAGTTGAATTGCAATTAAGCGTTAAGCATCAAATGTCGTTGCGGATCTATGAGATGATTATAATAAATTAATTATCAGATTTCAGGTGAAAGCGGAAAAGTGACCCTACTTCAGGCGATACTATTGTCTAAAAGTAATACTCAGAAGCAACTTACAGAAGCGTTTTACTACCTTGAAAATTTTCTATCGACACGGAAACTAATAATAAGAAGCAGTTATCACGTTCGCATTGCGAATCGATTGCACGCCGTCATAAATCCGACATAAAACAGACAATTTAAAAACATCAGCATTACTAAGTATTATACTTCTCTTAAGAAAGAATGTCGAGTACTGCCTTTAGCTTCCCCGCGAAAGAGAAAGCTTTTGACTAAATGCAATCTGGAAATCGAATGAAGCCTCGGGTTTGGAAAGTTATTGTTTAATAATGCATTCGTGCATTGGATCGTGCAATTTAGATAGGAATAACCCGCATATCGTTCGAATTTTTGCTCGTTGTAAAATATAATTGTTCCAGAGCTTGTAGTCGTTTCTACGAGGTCGTAATTCGCGTCGCTCTCTCGATTTCTCGAAAGCGTCGCATTTTGTAAGCGGAATTAACGGGCAAGAATGATCGATCGTACTCAATAGGATCACATGCGCTTGGCTCGCTCGCCAACCACGATTATTTACGAGGCGCAATAAGTCGCGTGAAGAAGTATGTTTACGTGGTACAGCTGCTTCCAGATGCACGCGTACGAGCGACGCAGCGGAAACAAAGACTCGCGGCGCGATTCTTTGGCAGCGCGCTCGCGAGTGCGGGCTGGACGCGCCGCGATTCTAATTATCTAAGTCTGTCACGGCCACAAACACAACTGGTGCAACGAGCACAATGGGCTCAATATCCGGTCGAAGAAATCGTGATGCGCGACCGCCAGTCTTCCCGAGGACACGCCGATTCGTCTCCGACGAGTAGTTCCTTAAAAATTGAAATTATCTTGAAATTGCTATTTATAATCGGAATCCTATAGTTGCATATAAGGAAATCAACAAAGTTTCGAAATGATACGTTGCGTTACTCTTGTATAAGTAGATTGTATCGCAATCATCGCAATATATTTAGAAAAATAAAAAAACGTGTGAAGAATGTACATTTTTAGAAGATTAAAAAATAGAACTGGAGAATGTACATTAATTGCTATCGTTAAAAGTTTTTATAGACGCAGTGAATATCTTCCGCTCTTTCGGAGTGATGTGTTATTAAAAGCTATATCGCTATGTATTTTTAGAAAATTGAGAAGACAAAATAGAAATGATATTAGTTTTGTTATTAGTTTTGTTTAATTAAATATTTTTGCAAATAAAATCAGTTCTTAACTAGAGAAAAATTTATATATATTTTTTAGTTCAATCTTTCTTATATGATAGTTTAATTCTGAAACAAAGTTACTTCAAAATTTATTAAGTTCGATTATACATTTCTCTTCTTATACTATCTTTAAAGACAGGCACTCTATCACTTTCTTTAAAAATTAAATAGAAGGAAAGAAAAATATGACGCAATTATATTGGCTTCTATTATTGTCGAATGTTCTCAAGTGCAGCCGACATTTTTCCCCCCCCAGGAGGAAAATAATAGAGTAATGTCAATACTCTTATTAACGTCTAATTAATTCTTAAGAAAGTGAACGTTACGAAACCTATGGGCGTGAACTCTTTCGTGAGATGGAACACCGCCGTATATAAAAAACGTATATAAAAAAAAATATAATAATCGACTCTCACTCACGTGCAATATTTCGATACCATTCCCGTGATTTTCGATTAGTCCCAGCGCAAAGCGTTCAGATTGATCGCGCTGATAAAAATCTAGACGCACGTGAATCGGTTTCAATACGAGTCAGCCTTAGCGTGATTTTTGCGCGTGTATTACGCCGACTGCGAAATAACATTTTTTTTTTAATCCGCGTTATATTAAAGAGAAACAGGTTTGCACATTTATTTATTACCGCAAATTAGAAATGTCAAAGACCAGCCAGTGTCACGAGATCATTTGCGTTTTGCTTTCAAATTAATTTTAATTCGAAAGCAAAACGCAGCATGTTGTGAAACGATTTAAATCCATGAAAGTCTGACTCAATAATATTACGAATATCGGGATTTTTTTCCTTTCAATGATACATTTGTAACACGTTGCAGAGAAATGAAAAGTTGCTTCTATGTCGAGAGATGCCAGAAATGGCATCACCCACGAGCTGCAGCGTACATCGGAGCATCAGCGATTAATTCCAGTCTCAATCATGTCAATCTGAAGAACGAGATAACACAATGAAAAAAATTACTGGAGAGCTCGACTGCCTGCCTTCGCTATCCGAACTTTCTCTATTTTTCTGCACGTCTTTCATTCTCAAAGAACAATGATTTCATATTCAGGTATATGCAGCTTCACTCTCTTTCGATGCTGTTTAATAAATATCGGCATTCGGCTCGAGTCAGCTCAGCAGTTTAAAATTGAATAAAGAATTGAATAAAGAATTATGAATAAAGAATCTTGGACTCGATATTCGATTCATATTTCAGGAATAGACAAGGTATTCTTGACGACTTTACTTCTACAAGTAATACAAGAGAAACAAAGCGCAAGTTCGCGTCGTGTATTATGCGTATTACATATCGCAAGTTAATTTGAATAATGTTATGCGTTATGCTCTGCATGCAAACTTGAAAATCACCTGTGTCACAACTGGTATGAGCCAACCGGGTAACATGGTATCACCCGCGGGTCGCGCCGGAGGATCAGTAATCGCGCAAGGACATTGCACGCCAGCCTCGTGATAATCGTAAATCGTAGAGACGCGAACTCGTTCGCCAAGTAATATCATAAAATATTGTTGGCAAAGCCGAAAGTCGAGTAGCTGTCAGGCAGCATTAACTTTCTTATCTCGTTGGACTTAGTTCGTGTTTCTCGAAATTAATTACGCTACTGTTATATACAGGTTTCGTCGTGTGCAACCATGACGTGGTGCAAAATATAGAAACAGTCAGAATAAATGAAGTAATCGCAGCGAAGGAGAGAGAGTTTCGTTCTGAAATACGACCATTATGAGTAGGGACGATCTGCGCTCGCTGGAGATCCGCGACTGCATCCCGTCGTGGATCGCGTCCTCGCGAAGCAAATGGAGCCCGCGCGCTCGCATGTAAACAAACGGAGCTGTCAGTCGGATCGATGTAAATGCTGAAGTAACAGCTGTGCGCCGCGCGGAAGGCCCGAAACGGAACAAAGAACGACGACGGAGAGGAGCGCGAGACGGAAGGAGACAGACGGGTGGGCATAGATGGAGAAAGAGAGAAAAAGAGAGCGAGAGGAACAACCTACGTACCGTAGGAGAATCGAGAGAGTTTTGTTGTTGGCGCATTCGAGGATCTTCTTCTTCTCCCAGCCCTCGACCGTCTTCACCCATTCCTCGCCCGGACTGCGCCAGTCCTTGGATATGAACGGCATTCTTAGAGCCAGGCAGGCGAGGGCGATGACGATGACGACGACGACGACGACAACGACGGGAGATTAGAGCGACACTCGCAATACCGAGACGGCGCACGGCGCACCTCGCCGTGTCCACGGACGTCGAGTATATGCCGTGCGCGTCCGCTGCGCCTCGCGGAACGACTCGTTTCTTCGCTCACTTGCTCGGCTCGCTCGCTCGCTCAGTCTCGCGCCGCGCCGAACGCGCATGGCTTTGTTTAGTGACGTCACGGCAACATCAGCTGTGAGGGCAGCGCGCGAGCGCGGCGTCCGTCACCGCGTCAAGCTGGGGCGCTTCCGGGTGAGGGCGCGTCATATCTACATGTTCGCATGTCAATTGATTTTTTTATCTTTCTAAAAATTTAAAAGAACCGAAAAAGAGATTTGAGAAAAGAGAAAGTCCAAGTCCTCTCTTTCTCTTGTGTTCATTCGCATTTGACGATGAATCTGGATCAAGACAGGTCTGAATCAATGCGTTCGAACGATTCTCACCTTAAATGCGAATTCATAACGCCTGTGATGTCTGATCTGCCATGTTATAATTATTTTGAATATTTGGGTACATTAATTTATCTTCATTTGCAGAACACGCGAAAGAGACGCGATGCGATAAAAATAATATCTGTTATATCTTTATATTCTATATTCCGCATTCAGATGTCATCTGTTATCGGCAGCAGAAAGTTCCTCGACGGATCCTCTGATTCTCTCGTACAGCGGCGCTCTCTGTTTTTGTATTATATAAGTATCGAGTATCGAATGAATCGAAGATCATAATTTGTAAGTTAAAGAATATTTAAAATGGGTCGCACGGAAACTTCAATATTTTTACTTCTAATTATGCTTCAATATGTATTCAATATGTATATCCAATATTTTTTCAAAAGTCAAACCGATCAATTCAATTTTTTATAAATTTTAAATTTTATCAATTTTCTTTGCTTTATTTCTTTTTATGATCAATTTGTATTTATTTCCACCAATGTAGATTAATTTCAATTTATTTTTAATTTAATTCTTTATCCTTTTCTAATTCTTAGAAAATTAAAAAATTAAATTAAAAGATTTTTATACGAAATTCTGAGGATGTTATTCATAGTTCATTTTATTCAAGGACTGTCTTAAATAATGATTTATAAAATATTAAGATTCTGTAAATTGTATATATTGTATGTAATGTAAAATTTTAAGTATATCCTTAAGACAATCTAAAACATAATAAATAACTATTGAATATGAATATTGGCCTGAGAATGAGGAAGTTCAGAATTAATCCCTAAATTATTCTTTTTACAAAAGAAAGCCGAATCTTATAATCATAATAAGTATTTTTATTGAAAAACTTATTCTTATTCGTTAAACTTCTATATCCTATGGAAAATGAATCAAAAGATTTATTAGTTTCTTGTTGTTGCTTAAAAAAGAAATAAATTATTTCGAGATTAAAATTAATTTACATTGATAGACACGAAAGATTCATGTACCAATTATCTATTTCATTAAATTTCTCTTCAATTCTCTCTCTCTCTCTCTCTCTCTCTCTCTCTCGAATTAACAATTATATAAAATTAATTAGATAGAATTAATAAAATTTTTTTCCAGGATTTGAATTCGCCTAAGATTTATCATCTGATTCCTCCTGGAAAATTCATCGCTGTTAAAAGGGCGCCTGAAAAGTTCACTTATCCATCCGCTACTGATCTCCGGGTGCACATGACGTGGCGGGCATGCGAATCGGACCGTCACGGCCACTGACAAGCGGAGTAGACGCGCGCTCGCGGATCGAGTAGTCCGAATCGCTTCGCGCCGCAAGCAAATCGCTCGTCAAGCGCGCAACATGCTCCTCGCATCGCTCTGATTGAACGTCACGAACATCGCTGTTAATGTTGTACGGTTCGCCCGCTCGATTGAAGGTACGTACAGCGTCGTGCCGTCCCCGCATCCGCGTTTCACAATCGTGGGTAAACGCGAGCTTATTTATCACGTTGCGTATATAACACGCGCAGTTTAGCGCGCATTTGTGCGGCACGTGCTCTCGTGCGACTCTCTCTTTTCCTCTCTCCTTTTTCTCACGCAATATTTTATCCTCATGCTGCCCAATGACAGGAAATGGATCCAGGTATTTATTCGACCGTGTCGCACCGTGTCCTCGCATTGATGAGGTCGTGCATGAAGCAAATAGCGGATTAAATTAGATAGATTGTGTGTATCTCTCAAGTTTTGCCGTAGGAAACAGAAATTTCATCGGACATATGACGTCACCTATGTGGATGTGCAGAAACATGTTCTTATCAGCACTATCATTCTAATGTTTACATTAAAATTGAGGTGCAGTCTACTTGGGACGTCTCGAATCTTAATCGATTCTGCGTGTGCAATTCCATTCTGGCGTGATATCAAGAGAAAATTTATACTTCAAAAATAAAATTTGCATGCATATGTTATATTGCTGTCAATTGTATATTTTAATTATCATGTCCACATCATGATTGTAAATATGTGCAACATAAAATATATTATAAAATAAGGAATTTTACCTATTTATATATGTAGAAGTAACATGTCAAGTTCTCACAATGCTTCTGAGTGCCAGGATATTCTTCCTTATTGCATCATAAAAGAGTAATTTCATGAAAGAGTGATGAATGTCCCTGTTTCTTTATATTTGAACATTATCTTATGCAATAGAAATCTTACTGTTTACATTTCCTGTGCTTACATTTACTTGGATAAATTCGCTGGCGATAGGAATCTCTTATTTAATCGCAACAAATCTTTTTATCATTGTTTGAATTGTGATATCTTATTTCTGTATGTAATTCTATTAATTAATATGTGAATAACACATCTTTATTTTATGATGCAACATGTGTGATTTGTTAGAGAATGTGGGCAAGGAGACTATTCTGAAAGTGACAGACTGGTTGCGTGGAATCTGGGAAATGAGACGGCGTGCCGGTGGACCGGTTCAGCAATGGATTGACTCCATACCGTCGTCCGCGAAAACGGACGTTCCCATCGCGAGCGAGTGCCAAGAGCGTAGTCCAGACCGAGAGCATGAATCGTTAACACCAACCGAGCCTAAGGACATTCCATTTTCTAAGGACCAGAAGCCTCCACGTATGATTGTATCGGCGCCTATTAATGTTCCTAGTTCTCCAGCGATGAATACACCGCCATTACCAAGGTACTCAGAAGTAGGATCAATAGATATTCCTATTTTTACCATAACAGTATATTGAAATGCAAATGTCTGTGTGAATTTTTCAGTTCACTTCCTCACAGACTGGCACGAGATGCAAGCTTTCAGTCGGACAGCAGTCACTGCAGTAGCGTCGAGAGTTTACTAGAACTGCGAAAAGCGGATCCGGCAGCGATTCTGCTTGATCTCGGTTTTGGCGGCAGCACAGCCTGTCAGGAAGAGAACGGCATAATTTCTCGCATTCCTAAGAGATTCCTACAGCCATCATCTTTACGAGGCATCGACGTAGATGAATTTCTTAAGCAACAACAGGAGAGCAATGAATCTTTTGATTCAGTGTCTTTAGGATATAGAGGCCTAACAGGTAAAATAAATTTTTCAATAGCAATATTTATAATGAAAATTATACTACAAGATTCAACTTTCTTTTGTAGAAGGGATAATTTAAGAATAATTCTCAGATATTCATAGTTAGTTCTTATATATATTTAAAACTGTCTTAAAGATTATACTTAAGATCTTACTCAGTTGTAACATCTTAAATCATTACTTAAGACAGCCTTGAAATAAAATGGGCTATGAATATCATCCTCAGAATCTCATGTGAAAAATAATAAGAATCTTAGAGTTGTAAGGTTTATTAGTTTAGTATTATCATAAACGAATTAATGACAACTTTTTATAAAGTTGATGAATTATTATATTTATATTTCTGGATACGGAATATATCCGCAAACGTTTTTCCATATAATAATTTTGTAGGAAGCAATAGCACGCCTACACGTGTCCGACAGCGCAGAATCTCCGGATCAAGTAATTTTGTAAGTCGCGTGAGAATTTGATCGGAACTGTTTTGATGTATTTCTTTAAAATTAGTCTAAATTTAATTTAAAAACATATAGTTTTTGTTGTTTCTGTTTTTCATTTTAGTAAGCATTTACATTATCTTGTTTTTGTTTATTTTGTTTTTTAGTCAATAAATGATGTTATTTCCATTTGTAAAGGTATATATTTTCTTTTGTATTTATATTATTTTGTGAAGACATTACGCTTCTTTCAAAAATTTCAAAATAATTTCTGTAAAAGACATATATGCACAAAAATAGTTTTTATTGTAGACGTGCAATTAGTTATGTGTGATTTAGTATTAAATTAATTTGCATGAATAATAATAAAGTATATAAAGGTAATATCATGATATAATGCTTAAAAAAAAGTACAAATTGAAAATGCGATTATTAACGATAGAGCCAAAATATCTTTTCTAATGATATCTCTTGTATAATAAAGTAGCATTTAACATTTGAAATTATGTACAATAATGTTTTAAAAATATGCAGCCAGTAGAAGTAGAGCATTTATTAATGCAAATCGTTATACACTATCTTATATATCATTCAGATTGTATATGTTTTTTTATTTTACTTTGTGTATTTTATGTGTATTTTATGTACCCTATCTAATTTTATGGATTATTATTATTAATGGTTGCGTTCAGTAGAAAAAGCAGCTTTGCAACTATTGTAAAATCCTTCAATATGATTGGTTTACATTTAGATTCATAAGGAACTAAGGGCAAAAATCAATTATAGCAAAGATTTTTACAACAGTTGCCAAGCTGCTTTCTCTGCTAAACGCAGCCAATGATTTGAATATACAAAAAGATGTATCTCATTTTTTATATTTTTGAAAGGATCGCCATATGTAGCTCCATCGGAGATTGTGCAAAAGATTATGGAACGCTTACGGGAGCACGATAGCCATGAAACGGATACGAGTTTGTACAATTGCGACCAGTACAGTTCAAATGTGCAAAATGGAAAACTTTCCGTGTTGTCTCCCGATAACAGGCAATTCTTGGAACGATCACGTTCCAAAAGTCCCGATATGCGCAACAAGCGTATGATCATAGGTAAAAATCTGAGTGTAAATAATCTTATATTAACATTTATATCATTATTTAAAAATTGACAAAATGTTTTTTCTTTCTTGCAGGACAAAAGTCATTTGCTTTCGGATGCGATGGAAATTTAATCGAAATACCTACCAATAATACGAAACTTATGTTGAGTGATACGGAAAATGATCGTGATAGTACATTGGATATCGATGAATCTATAGAATTAAAGCAATCTCCAGAAGAAAGTATACCATTCGAACATCGATATCTTTCAAAGAATGGCAAAAGACTAGCGAAACAATTATCATTTGATGATACCGTCGAATTTTTTGAAACTGACCAATTATCAAAAGACAATCGGAGGACCTCGAATAGTTTAAATATTGCTCAAAGTGGCACAAACATAGATAATAGAGAACAAGAATGTAATGCACCGGATACAACTTTCAACAGTTGTAGGAAACACGAATTTTGTGATACTCGAAGGGCTAGCGATGGTTCGTTCGACACTAAAACCTTAGAAAATAAAACATTTTACGGAGGACGTCGTTTTAGCGATGGCGCAATGCGTGTTATTGAAAGTCAAAGCAAGGAGTATACGTTAATGCAAAAAAGAAGAAGTCTCAGAAGACAGTCCAGAGTATGTGATACAACCGCAATGACTTGCGATCTAAGTCCTATTAGATCTAGTATACCAGATATAGTAATAATAGAACCTAATGTAGATAAAGGGAAAACATCAAATGACGTAAATGATAATACACATCAATTAAATTTATCGGAATCACTCGAGAATAAAAGCGACTTAGCATTAAAAACAGATTCTTTACTTTCAGAATCTTTACTTAGAAAACCTAATTATATGCCTTCGTCATCAAATGTTAGTGAATCTATCGATAGATTAGAATGTTTCGAAATTGCACACGAAGATTCGGCATCGAGTGATCATTCTTGTACGGACGATAATCAAGTTTGCTGTTATAAAGCATGTAAAGATCGCAAATATGATAAAAATTCTTTGGACTGTTGTCGCATTGACAAACGAAAGTATCGGAAAAAGATGGAAAAAATTATGCAGGAAAACAAAAGATTAGAGGATATGTTAGCAAGAAGTAGGAGAGAGGTGGCAGAGATTCGCGATATGCTGAGCAGTGTATTATCAGTCAGGATGGAACCGGGATTTTGAATGAAATGTTAGAACGATTGCCAATTTCGGTAAAAGCAAAACTATCATCTTGTGATATAGACCAATACGTGTATTAGAAAGAATTAATACTTATAGAATTTTGGATTTTCTATTTAACGTTTTGAACTGATCTATTCTATTTTAAAAATCAAATATTTTCGAAGTTCATTTTTTGAAAGATATTAACAAAAGATATTTCTATAATGTACATATATAAAAATGATCTTTTAGCATCTATTTTTATGTAAAAAACTACACAAACAGAAATATGATACTTAATTATTTCTGTATATAAGGGATACAATAAATTTATTGTTATAATCATTATTATCTTTTCCATGAAAGGAGAAGTTTAAAAGAAGATAGATTTATTATTACATTATATTTTATCAAGATTGGCATATATGTACCATGATTAAATATAGATTTTGATTGAGAAAGAAAACTTATATCAAGCATTTATATTAAACATATCATTGATATTTTGGGATTAAAAAAAGTTTACTTTCATAAACATTATCAGGATAATTGGAACATTAAATATGAGGTCCAATTTTGTAAATTAATGAATTTTTCGTCACTTTATTTGAACTTTTATACAAATTTGATTTTAGTTGCATAAATTTATAGTAATTTTTTTCTTGAATAATTTATCCAAGACGATTGATTTGATCTTACATTATTTATATATATATATATATATATATATTATATTTTGAATCTTTTTTTATCTGAAATTTTATTTGTTACATTGTAAATCATATACATTCCCATTACATCCATTAATATTTGATACATTTGTTAAGTTTGAAATGTTAAATTAATATTTGTTACTGTGTAATTACATTTATTGTGAATATTTCTAGCTCATAGTTGAAAAGGAATAGTGTTATAGTTTTATCTTGTTCATGTTTGATAGAATTTTTCTGTATAATTTATTTAATATATTAATCATATAATATATACGTATGCACAAAAGACAGATTAACTGTAAGCTGAGAAAGCACAATCGAAATAATGAAAGTTTGATACTTTCATTACTTTCTCAATAATTATATTCATAAACATCACAAGAAATGCTGGCCATTCCGTACTTTATACACAGAAAGAACTTGAGATCTAGTCTTTTACAACTTTATCAGCACAGCGATATGTTCAACTATTAATTATTAATCTTTTGCTTTTTTCTTATATCGCAATCAAAATGTGCTTCTACGGAATTTCCAAAAAATAGTTCATGTAGGTTTTGGGTATCAATTATCAAGAGAATTAATTCATGCTGCCATATGGGAGTAGTTCTTAATTAATGATATATTTCCACATATCACACTATAGGCATAGATGATATATATTAATTTAGCTTTAATCTAACAACATAATCAATAACTGATATATTAAAAGAAATTCTATTTGTGTCAAAATAAAAAGATGATCTAATTTCAAATAAAACAAACTGTTTTAATGAATAACAATTGCTATTGTTTGAGCACATTTAAAACAAAATCAAATAATGCGATATATTCATTCCGTTGAGATCGATCAAATACTAATTATTTAGCATTAATAACAGAACATTATCTACTATATATTGGGAAAGGATGAAATAAAAGATATTAAATACATTAAATTAATATCTATATATATTATGAAATGTATATATATAAGTCTGTCCATTTTTTACTTAATGTTTAAAATGCTAACATCAATTGGAAGTTTACTTTATATTACTAAATGTGGTTTTATTCAATTTTCCTCAAGTCAGTATCGCTTAATAAATGAAAACATATTTTATTTTGTCATGATATAATAATAAGAAGAAGCACAGAATTGTATGATCATCCAATTAAACCGATTGAATGAGAAACTTTGGAACGTCAACATTTACATAAGAAATTTTCCATAATGAACATCCACATTTTACATGATAAATCAGTCTATCTATGATATATTTTCTGAATTCTTACACAATTATCAAATCATGAACTCCTACTAAGACACGTATTATTTATATAAAGTACATAGAAAATAGTTATACAAACATAAGAGTATTGTAGAAATAAGATACAATAATGTATAATTGTGGGAGAACTCAATAAATATTTACCACAATCAATTTTATCATTTTTTTTTTACATATATTAACCATAGTTTGCATCTATCGAATTTATCAGCTAAACACGCTGCTAAACGTACCATTTATAACACTTCATAGAAACCAACGGTTTATACTACAAAATACCCAAAATCTATTTCAAATGTTTTTTACTTCTCAAAAATGTAATCACGAAACTATGTCATATTTTTACAAATTGTTAAAAATTGAAGTAACGTAATTTGCAGATATATCGAGATCAAATTTCTTCTAACGACAGAGACAAAATACGATCATCAATAATAATAAGTTAACTTTGTACACAAGTGATTCTCTTTGTGAGCCCGATAAGATATAAATGCAAGTTGCTTAATTCTGAAAATTTTTGTTATATTTTACAATTAAGCAGATACAGAAAAACTGGCCTAGCGTCGCCTGTAATAATTATGAGAATTTTTTTTATAAAAACGCTTGTTCTTTGTATCATTTGACTATCGAACAATTTTTTAAATTTAAAAAAGATGTAATCACATTTTATAAAGAAAGTAATATATATATATATATATATATATATATATATATATATTACTAAAATATGAAATTATTTCATTTGATGTAAATGAATAGAAAAACGATAAATTAAATTAAGACTTATATATATATATATATATATATATATATATATATATATGTCTTAATTTAATTTATCGTTTTTCTATTCATTTACATCAAATGAAATAATTTCATTTATTTCTGACTACAGGCGCGCTTGAAATAGCCATATAGGTCACAAGGCCAATGCTGTTTGTGTCTGTAGAGTTTAAATTATAAATCGACTAACAGTGACATTACGAAAAAAAATCGAACATCAACATGCATTCTTTACACTAGGTAACATTGAATTTTTGTCGAAGACGTAAAACATTCTTAAATCATCGGGTGTTGCATTTACTAAACTTCGTAAATGTGACGCATGCTTGCTAGTTCTCTTGGCAATTGAAGCTCACACATATATTCTCTCAGAGGTATCAATTATAGCTAAAGCTACCCCCAGTAATAAACTCAGAGCCATGGTCCATCCAATCTTATATTTTAAATATGAACCTGCTACACAATACCACGTCATAAACTTTATCCATTTGTATGTGTAAACTGTAATATGTTTCATGTATGGATAGTGTACATGTAGATGTGGATGTTTCTTTTTCTTTCCTTAACATATGTTTCCTTAAGTATATAAACAAATAAGGGCAAACTCGATCTAATTTAGTCTTCTTTATCATCCCTGAAATTAACAATAAAATTAGTTAATATTAATATTGCGATAACATGTATCGTATATATATATATATATATATATATATATATATATATATATATAAATTATGAATTGTGATGTAACAAACAACAATTACGTACTTTACAACTTCTTGTGGTTGCGATGGATCAAAATGAAGTTCAACAATTGTCTCTTGTCTACTTTGCACTTTAAAGGATACCTGAACTGCTATGTAATTGTCTTTGTTACTTTGTTGCCATCCAGAATACTAAAACAAAATGCAATTTTTATATGAATTATTTATAAAGACGATTTATCAAAATCACATTTATTTTTATATAATATTGAATAATACAATGAATTATGGATCAGTCCAGGCAAATGATAGACTATTATTTTTAATTCTGAAATGAATTGAATGATATTATTTACCGTCGTTGTGCTTTTGTACAGTACTTTTCCATCTTCCTCAAAAGGTAAAAACTTTTGGAGCAACGCTTTTCCATCTATCCTCCACAAGGTTGGATAAGGGCTCGATTCTACATCGGATTTACCCTTACTAGATAAATTATCTTCCTTGTTCTTTTTAGATTCGAGATCAGCTTTTGCA
This sequence comes from Pogonomyrmex barbatus, assembly GCF_055798465.1. Taxonomy (NCBI): domain Eukaryota; kingdom Metazoa; phylum Arthropoda; class Insecta; order Hymenoptera; family Formicidae; genus Pogonomyrmex; species Pogonomyrmex barbatus. The sequence goes on from NW_028297193.1 coordinate 5,064,243, forward strand.
AGAACGAACGAACCAGACTGTAAGAAACACGAATGATACAGATTACGTTTTAAAAAAGATATTACCAATTCAACACTAATCTTAATTGTCCAATGTCTCACCGTATATTCTTTTGGTGTCTCTCCTGATTCATTGTAACTGTTGTCATCGGAATCCTCGTCCTCTTCATCCTCCTTTTCATCGTCATCTTTCTTAGAACGCCTTTTTTTCTTTGGTTTTTTTCCTGTATCAGAATCAGATTCTTCATCCTCTTCTTCCTCATCCTCCTCGAATTCATCTTCTTCTTCCTCATCTTCTTCTTCAGAATGCTGTCGCTTTTTTGCTGTTCCTCTTGGTGGTCTTATTTTAGTGCCACCCTGTAAAAATTATATAATATTAATTAATTTATTATATAATAATAATTAAGATAGGATTTTTTCCTTTTTTTCATCTACTTTTCTCCATTTTATAAAAATAATATTTTCTAGTTTATTAATATGACAAAGCTCTATGTCTAACAATCCATGATCAAAATCATTCAACACTTCTTTTTGATCAAACTTTGATTAACTTTGATTAACTTATCAGTGATTAATAAGTAATATTAACTTGACAAGGTTTATTAATAAAAACATAAAAGTATTTTTATTTGACATATAAAAAAAAGAATCGATTATGGATAAGAAAAAAATTATATTTAAGTTTCCTTTTAAATAGTTTTATCTTAACCATATCACTCAGACCCTTGTTAAAATTGTTTCTATCAATATAGAATGATTTCAGATTTAATTTATTCTTTATATTTAAAAATTTTTAGAATAGAAAAACACAATACAATAATTTAAATGAAAATTAAAATTAATCTATATTGGTAAAAATGACATAAAAATTAGAAAAAGATAGAGTACATTGAACTAAGATTGAAATTAATCTACATTAATCTACATACATAGAAATAGATATCAAAATTGAAAAAAGATAAAAAAAATAAGTTGAGTCAAGATTAAAGTAAAGGAAGTATACTAAAATGATGAATCAAAAAATACAGTTACTTTTAGCATACAATTGTGCTATTCATAATTTACTTAGATAATTTAATTTAATTTAATAGGAATTAAAAGTTTTTATAGAACATATTAAAAAAATGAATTTACAAATATTAATTCTTGGTTGAGATATAATAAAAAAATATATTTATTATACGTATATATTTTTATAAAAACTCTTTTTCATAGTCGATACAAAAATTTTCTACAGACTTTCAAAATATATGATTTTGGTGATATTTCAATTTTAAATGATGTCGCACTCATTTAAAATTGAAATATCACCAATCAATTGTGGCTTTTTTAAAAAATAACAATCAATTCAATTAATTGTGGTTTTCTTAAAAATAATAATTTTCAATAAAATGGCGATCATCTAAAATTGAAGTTACGATTTTTCAATAAAAATTTTCTTTTTTTGATTATAAAATAAAAAAAATCGATTTTTATATCCATCACCCTGTTCCCTTTAATCTTTAGTAGCAAAAATAGACATAAAAAGATCAAGATAAGAGCAGTTATTCTTTTTTTTTTCATCAAGGAGACGAAGTCCCGACTTTCGTGTTCTCTTCCGGCCGGTTTGAAAGATCGCCGACCGGCGCCACTGACCGGCCGGCGACGATGGCCGCCGCGGAGGGGTGCGGGACGAGAGGACCAGATCCAACGAACGAACGGTCCGATCTCGCGAGATACGCCGGGACAGCGCGAGCGGGCTGCCGTGCAGGAAGCCGCACAACGCGGTCTCGAGAACAAACTCAGCGTCGAGATGCGCCGAGGATCTTATCTCGCGAGCGTCTTTCCACGGCAGAGTGACATGAAGAGAGCAGCCGTCGCCACCGTCGCCGACGCCTCGCTTCATTTCGCAATCTCGCGGGAGACGCGGGTATGTTTCATTTGGCGCAAGTCACATGCGAGGATGAATGCATTCCAGGTGGGGGCGAATTGACGCGGTCGGCACAGAAATCTCGTCGCCGACATGTTCGATAAATATCCGTCGCTGTGGCCATCGCCGACGATGGTCCACGGTATAAGTCAACCGCTGTCTCTCTCTTTCTCTCTCTCTCTCTCTCTTTCTCTCTCGTTAGACTGGCCCTCGATCGCGCGGACAGCACGTCCCGACGGAAGAGTCGACTCCCCGTGACAAGTGTACATGCACGCGTATAATTCCAACGAGGACTTGGACGGAGAAGCCTCGAGCAAACATGTCGATTTACCTCGGTCCCGGGCTCCGGAGTCCACTCCTCTTCGGAGGCGCCTTCGACCTCCGGATAATCCGGATCGTCCACCTCGTAATCGTCCTCGTCTGAGTAATCTTTGATCTTCTTCATGTTGCCTTTGCGCGAAATGTTTGCTGATTTTCCGAAACACCGTCCGCGGGAAGAGCGTTGTTAATGCGAGTCACACGCGTTGACGAGGACACGGCGAGGAGGCCGACGTGCACGGCGTATCGCAAACAATATGGCGGTCGGTAAGGGAGGAGAGAGAGGAGGAACGCTCCCTTTATTATCGCGAATACGCGGACGGCGTGGCGCCGCGGCTGCAAGAGTCGTCTCCCGATGGCAGCACTATTGTCTCCTGAGAAGAAATCGCCCATCGCCGACGGACGATGCTAGGAGTGGGAGAATTAGGCATGTTGGAAAAATAAGATAATAGACTTACTAATTTCCATTCTTAAAATTCTTAAAAAAGATAAACAATAAATTAAATCACGATTAATCTACATTGTTAGAAATGGACATTAGAAATGAATGTATCATACATTGAAGTATTGGCGAAAGTATAAACATTTCTAAACAATTTAGAAATTATTTAATTTTTTAATTTGCACCAATTCTTGTTGAACTAAATAGTATATTTAGAACATACTTGGAATATATTTTGTTTTAGACACAAAATATATTTTCTAAATATTTAATTAAAGCAAATTAAATAATTCGGTATATATTAATTGATTTTTATATTTCATGTATTTAACTTATTCGATATTTATAACTTATAATTATAATTAATAACTTATAATTATTTAATTATTAATTATTTTTGTTTTTTTTTTGTATTAAAAATGTTAATTACAAATACTTTCTCTTATGAAGAGATCTTGTTGCTTCATTTATACTTTTAATTTCTTTATAATCTAAATCTATTTATTTGATGGTTCAAATAATGTAAATATAAAGAATATATTCTTTTTAAATTTCAATAACTTTTTGCTACTATTGTACACACGGGACAGAAATGTCTTTATACACAAAATTAATTGTGAATTCAATTAAAATTAATGCTCTATAAAATTTTAATTGAGTTACGTTAAAAACAAAAAAGTAACTTAAAAATAAAACTTATTTAAAATTAATTAAGTTAAGATAAAAGTTATTAACTTTTTAACTTCATTATTTAACTTATAACTTATTAACCAATTATTATCCAACTTTACATTAAATTAATGAAGCTTAACGACAATCCTGGCTAAACTCCGAACTTAAATCGCGATTGATCTCTTTGAAAATATCCATAGCGATATTCTGATAATATATCAATATCATTTATCAATATCATATATTTTAATTATTATTAATATTTAATTATTTAACATTATAAAGGAAAGAACTATATCAGAAAAAGAGAAACACGAGTTGAATTATTTAAAATTTTAAATGCGGGCGATTCTGTCGATTTAATTAATCGCCGATCAAGTTGTTCGAAGTTGTATTAATTTATTAATAAATAAACTAAAGAAGTTCTTTTTATTCTTTTATCATTTTGAAGAGACAAGTGAAATTTTTTTGTTTTCGAACATAATTACATTACGGAAGTGAAATTTGTAAAAAAGCAGAAAAAGTTATACGATAAAATAATTTTATGGAAGAAATTTTTAAAATATATCGAGTATTATTGATGAAACGTTATTTATTATTATTTATTTCATTTGTTATCAAAATCTAACTTAAATCTTCGCGTCTATTGAGTCAGTGAAGCGACCAAATCCTCTATAACCAGATTTTAAAAAGTTACATAGCCGGTGAATAAACAATCTGATTAAATCATTGAGATTTAAAAAAAGATAAAGATATTAATTTCCAAATAACAAGAAAGATATAACTTCCGAATCATATGGTTTATGAAAAATTAACGACATCCTCCATGGGAACATCTTGATGATTGCTAATAATTTTTCGGACTCATGCACGATCGGGTCGATATGGGGGTTGACGCGTGCGCCGACGCCGCGTCGGGACGCCATACCTCTTGTACTTACGGTGATGGCGATACCAGCAAAAATCCTGACGCAGGGGTAAAGAGCGGACAGGAAGGAAAGATGTTCGAGCTGTACGGTGTTAGTAAGGATGGCATGGTCTACCGTTCGCCGCCTCCCAGAAGAAAGGAAGTCGACATCCTGGAGGTAGGTAGGGCTACGCGCATCTCCAAAGATTCCTTGTTAATTACGAGGAGAGAAAGAGATAGAGAGAAGGAGCTTCCTCCTAATTGACCTGTCTGCAGATCTGCGAGACCCCAGAGAACATCCGCTGAAATATTATTTATCTCCCGTAATTGATGACCGAGCTAGCCATCACGCACACACACACACATATACGCATACACGCAACGCTGCGTGTGTCGCCTTGGCTCGACTTTTTTTCTGGAGCAGCAAAACGACTATTGAGCTCAATTATAACACCCCCGAGGGATTGTTTATTTTATTTCTCCTTATCGTGACGGGAAAAGATGGGAAGGAAAAAAAATTTAGAAAAAAGACCTCTTAGAAGCTTGAAAGCTATATACATCTTTGTCAGAAAAAAGAATTTTAATTACGCAAAATATGCGAGTGTCTTTTTAAGAAGCGGATTTTTTATGACGAACGCGAGACTCAACCGGAAGGATGACGTGAGGCTAAGTCGCGCGAAACTCAAACGAAACGTTGATTCATTGACAATGTTATTTTTACAACCGTCTGCGGAAAGTCTCCCAGGGATATCTCATGCAAAATAGTTTTCTATATTTATTTCTTCGCTCAAGGCGGACATGTTTTTCCTCGTGATATGCGGTTCTTTCAATTTACGAGCTACTAACTTACCGGCGACATTCGCGCAACGTGGATAATACGCAAAGATTATACAATCGTTGCAATCTTAGAATTTAATTCACGAGGACAAATGCAGCTTTGTAAATTGTTGCACTTTTGCAGACTTGCTTGCAGCTCTCGCCAGAACTCATGAGAAAATTGCCTAACGGCGATGCACTGCACCACATCAAGGACACGGGTGTCTCGACTTCCTTCAACAAGGCTAAAGAATCGCCAAGAGAGAGCAGTGAGTCCATATAAAAATCATTATTGTACAGGATAAGATTAACATGTCTGAGAAATTCATCGTGAAGTTTCATCTTACGTTTTGGCAATTTACAAAATTCAGAAAGAGAACAGTTTTGCTGACAAATTTAAAAATTTAGCCGAATGTAGATCTAAAAATAATTTTTAGATCATCAAAATTATTAAATATGATAATAATACTGCAAACATTTTTTTGATCAATTGGATGTATATATATATATATATATATATATATATATATATATAATAATTGTGAAGGCTGAAAACTATTTTCAAATCTATATCTGACTAAATTTTTAAATCTACTAGTAAAACTGTTCTTTCCATATGAGACATTACAAAAGCTTGTATAAAAAACTTTATATCAAAATCAAATATAAAAAATATATTTCAAATAATTAGCTAATCTTATAGCTAAACAAAGCGAAAATTTATAGATATTATTTAAATAATCATATAAATAAACAATATATAAAAAGAACAATTTCTGAAGTATTTAAATTTGGCTATTAAAATAATTATGTAAAATGCTATGATAATAATATTTACAAAAATTTTTAATATTCTGATAATCTATTTAAACGTCGTACGTAATTATTTTGATATTCCAACAACAAAATTATTTTTAAATCTGTTTTTGATTGTATTTTTAGATTTGGCAGCAAAATTGTTTTCTGTGTGAGAACTCACAAAGTTTTGTATAGAAAATTTTATATATCAAGTATAAAAATCAAGTATAAAAATATACTTTAAATAATTTTATAACAACGCAAAAATTTATAGATATTATTTAAATAATTATTATATTATTAAATAATAGATGGAAAGAACAGTTTTGCTGATACATCTAAAAATTTGATTACTAAAATAATTATATAAAATATGATAATAACATTGCAAAAATTTTTAATATTCTAAGTTTAAACATCTATTTAATTATTTTGATTCCACGAAATTGTTTTCAAATTACTTTTATATCTATTAGCATTTTTAGATACTTCAGCAAAGATGTACTTTTTGTATGAATTTCTTTTCATATTAAGTATATATTTAAACGTACAATTTGTATTAAATTCATGCACCTGATAGCAATCATAATTGCTACTATCAACACAAAGTGACGACCGGCAAAGTATTAAATCAGATTAGCATGGATTTAATTCATAGCGTTGTGCACGATCGTCGAGCACTTTCTCGATTATCCTATCATCCTTGGTCGTTACCGACGATCGAACAGCTTCGTTTCTTTCGTTTCTTTCTTTTCTCCAATTTTGCACGTCAACGAGCTTATGTAAAAGCCTTCACGAGCGAGGAGAAGAAAAGCCATCGCGATGAAGAACGACGAGCGTGGCGAGACGCGACGAATGACGGTCTCGATGATTTGGTATGATTTCTATTTACGGCTCGGCGATCTCTTCGATTGCAGATCGAAGTTTTGGTTACGGTGATTTCACGTACGAATAGATACAATCTACGCTCGGCTGATCTTCCCGGTCTGAGAAGATTCGGCTGCGGTTATCCCGCCGTTGGTTTCCGCAACGGGCTGCTTTTAAACAAGTCACTTATTCATGGCGGATAATTAGCATGCTAGAATTATGTCAAAATCGTAGATATTTACAAATAAAATATACAAAAAGAATAGTTGTATTAAAGTAATAAAAATTTGATCAGATTTAAAAATAATTTTGTTAAACCATTAAAATAATTTTAATCTTGTATTGCATTGTATCTCTTAATTTAAAATGTTTTTTTCTTGATTGAAAATAAAACACTTTAAATTACGTGCTACGTAGTACACGATTAAGAATGTATGATTTTTAAACTGTTTACTAAAATATAAAAATGTTTGCAGTATTATTACTTAGCTTAAACTTTCTACTTAATTTTGGTCCAACAAAGTTATTCTTGTTTGTATCCGACTAAATTATTAGATACTTTAGCAAACTTCTATTCTTTTTATGTATTTATAAAATATGAAGATTTAAAAGTATCTAAAAATGAAAATGTTTTTCAAATATTTTTTGAGATATTTCTTTATCATTGACATAGACATTATTGTATTTATTTGTTTTAAAAATTGAAAAACTATTTAATTATCTTTAAATTAAAGATGTTAATTGAATTTGGATATTGAACGATGTTACAGGAGGAAGTGCTGTGAGACGATGGATAGTAATGACTGGGTTCTTCTTCCTCGGATGTGCCTTAGTGGCCGGTGTAGGTCTACCCCTCGCCTTGGAACTCCGAAGTTCTCATCTGCTGGAAGCCAGATTGCAGGTGGTCCGAAGAATGCTCTCAGAGACTCCACTGATCGATGGGTAACAGTTGTATCTTACGTATAAATTAACAGAAAACATACTTCACTCTGAATTAAAATAGATCTCTAAAAATAATCTCTCGGTTACGAAATTTCTTGGAGAAGTTTATTCTGAGGCTTTAGTGCCAAGACTTTGTCAAATAAAGAGGATTCCGTTCAATCAGAATATTTTCTTTGAAAAAAGAAAAATAAAGAGAAAAGATGCTAGAGATGCTATTATCACGAATCGCACGAATCATCTGTCAGGCACAACGATTTCGCTTGGAACTTGCGCAAGCACCGTGGCAGCACGAAACTGGATAACTTCCCCTTCGACGAGGATCTGTCGCGCAACAGCAGCTGGGGTCCTCAATGGCAGACCGATCTAATCCGCTTGGAACAGGGGATCGTCGGGGCACAATTCTGGTCGGCCTATGTACCATGCGAGGCGCAGTTCCTCGACGCCGTGCAACTCACCCTCGAGCAGATCGACATCGTGCGTCGACTGACGTCACGCTATCCCAAACGCATCAGGCTGGTGAGGACGAGTGGCGAGCTGGAGAACGCACATCGGGACGGGGTGATCGCCAGCCTGGTGGGAATAGAGGGTGGCCATAGCATCGGCACCTCCATGGCGGTGCTGAGGAGCTTCCATCGACTGGGCGCGCGTTATATGACACTGACCCACAAGTGCAACACTCCATGGTGAGTTCGACCGTCGGGAGATTAACGTCTCTACGCTCGCGAGACGCGCTCATGAGCGTTGCACGTTGTAATGACAGCGGAAAGGAGTGAACCTTGGAAGAGCAAATTGCCATCTTGTATTAGCTAATGTTCGCTTTCACATCGCGCGGCTTATGTTTACCTTAATCGTTCGAATTGTTTGATGAGTATTTTGACGTTTATTGCATCAAGCAATTGACTCATCGAATTAAATATAATTAAATTAAATAAGTAACATCTTGGTTCTGTCGCAGGAAGCTATCGCAATTTTCGCATTCGTGCGATCTCAAAAAGATCAATTGCGCTCACATTTTTTCTGCGTTGAATTTTTCGTTCGGATTATACGAGAGATTTTATTTCCAGGGCGGATTCGTGCTCCGTAGACGATCCGAACTCGGACGCACCCTCCGATTTTCACAGCGATGGTCTCTCGCCGTTCGGCAAGGCGGTTGTTCGGGAATTGAATCGACTCGGTATGCTCGTAGATCTTTCTCACGTCTCGGTGAGGACGATGCAGGATGCCCTCGCAGTGACAAAGGCGCCCGTTATATTCTCGCACAGCGCTGCCAAGGCTCTCTGCAACTCTTCGAGCAACGTCCCGGATGATGTGCTGCGGAATTTGGTAAGAAAGAGGAAATTTTCCCCTGGAATTCTTATACATGGATGATTGTTAAACGAGCATACATTGAAGTAATTGCAATAAACATTATGGAATTTATCAAAGATAAATTTATTTATTTCTTTAAATCTCTCAATCAAGCATCTTATATTTTATTGCCTGAAGAATCAATTTTCTTTAACATTAAAATTTTTCATCAATTACTTTTTTTATTCTGATGAAGTATTAAAATCACAAAATTATAGAATTCTATATTTTAATGCAAAAAAGAGTATTCATTAAAAAAAATAGAAGTGGACAAAATGTAATACTTAGAATTTTCATTGTTCATTAAATAATCTTTGTTATAATTTTCAAGTTGAATTTGTCTGCCTAAAATTTTTAATTCTTTTTGAAAACAAGAAATTAAGTGACGTTTATTGTGGTGACACAATATTTACTTGAGGATTAATCATTGCGGTTTTCATCTCTGTTTCTTCTAGTCTCTCAACGGTGGTCTGGTTATGGTCAGTTTCGACAGCGCGCATTTGAGCTGCGGCGATAAGGCCTCTATGTACGACATCATAGGTGCGTAAGTAACACGGCGCGAGAAACATCAAAAAGATCGAGCGTCGAAATTGTAAACGTCAAGATAAGAGATGAACCGAGACACAACGCCTGTGTTTTTACAGCTCACATCAATCATATCAGACGGACAGCTGGCGTGAACCACGTGGGCCTCGGTGCGGGTTACGATGGAATATCGAGGTAGTTAAAGACGCCAATCCACTATCATATCTTTATTGTACATTGGTAACACCGGCAGCACTAATGCATCTTCATGGAAATTACGTAACACAGTTGCTTTTCAATAATTTTCCGAGCAACGGCTAACGATTTTGTTTGGTTTTACCTATTTCTTATTTGCAATTATTTAAAGCTCTCAAAACATCTCTTTATAATAATTTCCAATAATTCCGCTAATTTACCTTATTACTTTAAAATCAACAAGATGTTATATCTAATTAATAACTATTTCGAAGAATAAGAATAACATATTAGACAGAACCTTCTGCTTCTTTGCTACGAGAATATACGTTTACGATTGCTCAACCCTCTATCTACCATCTGTGTCTATTAAACTTGCATTTCGTAACGCTCGTCTATACAATGATAGAATAATGATTTTTGCTTTCTGCACGTTTGACGTACGTATATTGATGTACATTATGCCGTTATAAAAGATTATCATTTTATTTTACTCTATTGTTTGCGCTTTCCGTACGGAGATCTGGACGGACTTGAGCAATAAAAAGATTAAAGGAAACGTTTGCACTTATTTAGGCCACCGACGGAATTGCCAGACGTTTCCGGTTACCCCTTGCTACTCGCCGAGCTGACCAGAGACCGTAGATGGTCCGCGACAGATATAAAGAAACTTGTGGGCGGAAATCTGTTGCGCGTCTTCAAGGAAGTGGAGGATCACGCGGCGACCCTGTCGCATCAGTTTCCGGCGGAGGAGTGGATCCCTCAAGAGCTCATGGAGGACAGCGCCTATTGCAGATACCACGACACATAGAACCATCTTTTGTTTGATTTCTATGAGATGTTCTCTCATGTAAAAAGAAACGCACGTCGATCGTCTTTGTACCTGGGGACGCTCCAACTGTTTTACATTTTTAATAAAGTAGCGGTAGATCTTTTTCTCTTTAAAATTCCTAGTCTTTTTCACTCCACGCAGTCACGGTAGGATTATATATAAGTGAAAAATCGTTTCTTTCCTCATTTGAAATTCTCTTTCATTGGATGCATTATGATTTGTTTGACGTCAATCGACTACTCACGACTACAACGAACTACTCATTTTCCTGAAGATTCTTCTTCCTGGAAGAAGCTTGCATGTTCATTGTATTTTACATTAATAACATTGTAATTTAAAGATTCTTGGTACGATACTTAATTTCTTAATATATGATTTTATATATTATTTTGACTATATAACTTTCCCTTTTGAAATCGTTCTTAACTTTGATCGACGCAAAATATCGAATTAATAAATTCGATAAACATGTTTGGAACTGCTTTACGATCGGTCCAGTTGCATCACATTCAATTGCGCTTATGATCAAAATGGATATTAACAGTTAAGTCAATTTACTTTATCTTACACCTCTCCTCTCCGTGTCTAACGTCACATAATATATGTTGAAGCAATTATTTAATCTCGTACAAACATACATACGGTACGTACACGAGCGTGTACGATGTTACAGCTAACAGAGGCAGACAGGTCACAATATGCCAATTACATCGTTTAATTTTTAACTTGAGGCTTATATTTCAATCGGGGACGGCGCCGTAAATAATCGGGCTTGATCTGCCATTTGAATCCCGTACGGTTCTTTAAGGACAACAAATAGGTTGCGGAAGTTTCGACGCTGTTTGAATTATTCATACTTATCCGTGAGAAGCTATCTCGATAAGACTATTAATAGTCTCTTTGTATACACGTTTTTTCGCGTCGCTCTGATTAACAATTAATCTCAGATTATGATGATAAAATCGTTGAACTTGAAAATCGCTTGCGAACAATTTGCTGGCACGTACCGACTATTTAACAATGAGGAAAATTGTCCCGAGGAAAAAGAAATTATAAATATAAATTTATATTTCATTTTCCAAGTTGCAATAAATAAAAAAAAATATCTGAAATACTCACACAAGAAAAAGAATCAATCTTGAATCAAGATTATTCTCTATAAGTAAGAATAATATAATCTTCTTAGAAAAATTTTAGTTTTGTATTTGATTGAATTTATATTGCGAGTATAGATATTTTCATAAAGCCAAAATAATACTTGCATCAATATAAATTCAATTAAATCAAGACTAAAATTTTTAAGAAAATTATAATATTCTTACTTAAAGAATATTTAAGAACTCTATAAGAATATTGATTTTGATTTAAGATTAATTTTTTTCTGTGCAGAAGTGAAGTTATTTTTTTCGACGGAAAAATAAGTTTATAGAAGTATAGATATTTGAAATGTAATATAATAAAATACTGTAATTATAATATAAATGTAGGTCATCCTACTAAAGCGAGTGGTAGAGTAACAGTTTTGCTGACAGAAACTCTCTTGATGTGATGAAACTTATTTGACATATAATTCGAGCGCATCGCAAACAAGATACTCCTAAATTAAAACGAAGTTCAGTAGGCAATGACTACTGCAGAATGGAGAACTTTACACGCTCTATCTTTCAAACTTCTAACGATGTATTAATTGAAATTCGTGAAATTATCAGACATCTTTATGTTAGTCACGTGCATTTTTTAAATGTCAGAGATTATTACTTCTAGCACTTTCTACGACAGATAAGAACAAATTAATTCTAATAGGATACTCCGCGTCGCAGACGCGCTAGTTCTTACATTTTTCAGAAATCGTGAAAGTACTGCATTGATAGATACGACACGCATCGAGCTTTTACTTTCGTCGTTGTTAAACTTGTTCTCGCGATCTGGGTCATGTGCAACGGTAGCAATATTTTTGCTTTTGAAAACAACCGGAGAAGCATCACTCGATTACTTTCTTCTCTCGAAGCGTTGCCCAATAGTCCGATCGTAAGCGTATTCAACGAAGTGCATCGTGTCGAGTTTTGGGCCTTGTTGACGGAAAAGTAAATTGTTCGATTACATTTCATAATGGTTTTTTACGCTCGATTTGTTATCGTATTCGATTGATTACGTCGAAACAAAAAAAAAAAAAAACGCAATTAGGTATTGTTTTCTGACACTGACATAAGGTTCGTCATCTAAACCGCAACTTTTTACTCTTCTCAAGATCTCCTCTCTCTCTAGAGATTGCGAATGGAGTTGCAAAATGCTGGATAAAGAAATCATATTAAAAAACATCATATTTATAATTCTATAGCATATAGAAAAATTAAAAAATTTTAAAATAAAAAGTTAATTGCTAAAAGTATCAGTATGAAATAAACATAAACTTTCACTGTGAATGGTCATTTTACATATACTTAACATATAATATTTAGATAAAACTTCTCTGGAATCAATATAATTAAATCTTATCCTGCTTCATCTGAACCTCATATTCTATGCGATTATTAATTACACGAAAAAAAGAAAATTTCATTAAAATATTTGAAAATTTAATCAGATGTAAAATTTAATAATAACTTTATTGAGCCATTATAATAATTATTTCAAACGTTCAAATTAGTTACTAAAAATTTTTACAATATTATCATCACATTTAACTATTCTACATAATAATTTTAATATTCCAACAAAATTATTTTCAGATCTACATCTGACCAAAAAGTTGTTAAATATTTTATAAAGCAAACTCGTTCTTTTCGTATGATAATCCTCTTACAGTGGGCTTTAAAGAATCAATAATCTATATATTATCGATATTAAACGGCATAATGTTGAATTCGCGTGATTATATATCGCGTTTCTATGGGCTAAAATTTTCCAGCTACACTCACATTATTCTTTGCGAGTTCTTCTTTTCGGAGCGATATTTAATTTATACGTGACTACGTGTCGCGCTTTGACGGGCTGAAATACAGCTGGCGACGATTTTCGCCAGTTCCTCTTTTCGCCGCGCCATCAGCGTCCACGCGACCGGAGCGTTCGCCAAGAAGCGAGCCACCGCGGAGATGAGGATGCGCATGCTGGCCCGACACGACCCACGCGCTCGCGAGGCCGAGGGGAGCACACGGTCGGGTCAAAGAGGCCAAGATAAATTGCAATCTAATCCGCGGGAGTAAGCCGGGGCCAATTAAGATTCGTTGCGCGTCCGCAGGAAGAGAGGAGTGGCGCCGCGCCGTGTGTGCCTGGAACACGATGCGCGGCACGGCGTGCTGTACACCTCCCACCTCCGAGGCCTTGCGGCAAATGCTGATGGACTGTAAAATCCTCGTCTCTTTTAAAACATGCCGCCGAGGAAACGCGAAGATCTACGACGCGGACCGATCAGGATCGACAGCACCGATGTGCGCCGTCGTTGAGCGCCCGCTCGGTCCGAAGTATCTAAAAAAAATTTTTTTCGCGCAAATTTGGATGGTATTTTTGATCACTATATGTATAAGGATTATGATGTCAGTATCATCTTGGTTAAGACTTTTAAGATTATTTATGAATTTTTGAATTGACATATGTGATAATGCATTGTAAAAAAGAATAAGATTATTGTCATAAACATTTTAAGAAAACAGGATAAATTTAATAAAATTAATAAAGATATAAATGATGCAACAGAAAAATTAAATTCTAATAGAGAGAGAGATTTCTTTAACGGAAATTTATTTCTGAAACATACAATTTTTGTACAAAAAACATAATAAAATTGTCAAATAATCTATAATGTGCTAAACAATTTTATAAAAACAATTTTATAATTAAAATGATGTACACTAAAATGTGTACTTCATGTTGTTGATGACGAAAATAACACAATTTTGAATATATAGCATCGACAGAACTAACACGCGAGGAATTTTTTTTTAATTAGAAGAAGCGATTCGTAGGGGAGCCTCGTTAAACTGCACACCGCACTCAATCCGCTCCTGATGGAACATCGTGGCGCGGAAATAGTGGGGGATTCGAAGATTAGAGTCACTCCTCCGCAAGCCGAAACTTCAGTTTAGTTTACTAGCGGTCCTCGAGTTGTAGCCTCTGCCGCGGCCGGCACACGGAAACGCTCGTAGCCGTCGAAAAATAGAAAGAAACGAAACACAAAAGGAAAAAATAAAGCAGAGTCCGTGCGAGTCGCGAAGCGATGACGTGAAGCGGCTGCGGCGACAGAGGAAAACAAGAATCGCGAATCCGAGAGGAAGAGTCGCGTTTTCATTTCGTACGTTCGTTTTTCGTACCGAATCTATTCCTTTTCACTGCGGAGAATTCAGGCGGCACGTAGAACGAATTTATTACGATTTTAATATGCGTTTATAAGAAGATTTATCGAGGGAAGCTGTGAACAGGTGAGTGTCAGAGATTGAATTTCTTGATAATCTTTTCTGAGGAGATGAAGCATTTATAATTTGACAAATAAATGTATAACGCATTTTATTTGTTATGTTATATTAAATTATATTCAAGTGTAATTTTAATTTAAAAAAATATAATTTATTTTGCAAGATTTCTTTTAAAAATAAACTAAAGAAATGATTTTAAACTTCTTTTTAATAAGCATTTTTTATAAAATAGAAAAAAAAGAAAATAATTTCCTTTGGAAAATAATTTTCCTTTTTAATAATAGAAAATAAACATTTTTGATGTTTATAACTTTTTGATAAATTTTTTTATAAAATCATTATGTAGGATTTATTTACTATACGAGACGTTAAATTTTCCGAGAGTGCACGTGGTACATGAAACAATTTTATATTACACTCGCGATGTGAGTAATGAACGCTAAGAGGGGTCAAAGGTCTTTCTGCAAGACATAAACTTCTCTAATCTTGTTATATATAACTGTCTATTGGTAGTGACACACATAGTTCAGCTGCATGATTATACATATATGACGCATGCTAATGTTTTCTAAAACATTATCACAATACATTTGTATATGTACGTTATCACGATATATGAAAACAGATATGAACACAGATTTGAATTTACACGAAAAAAAGAGAATTATCATTTTTAGAAATTAAAAATCTTCACATTACATGTATAAATAATAATTAATTGTAGGAATAAAAGAAAAAAGGAGATATGAGTTTGTTCTTTTTTTAATCATATTTATATTTTTATAAAAAGATTTGGTTCCTTTTTATTCTATAAAAATATTAACTGGAATTTATGTAAAGTTTATCTTATAAAATTATTTAAAATGAAAGTATCTCTTGTAATATAGAAATCCAAGATGAACTTTTTAGGCATTGTTTAGCATAGCAAACCACAAAGTTTGATATGCTTGCCTTGCGATTATCGTTCTTCAACTTCACGTTCACTCAAGGTAATGCTATCATAATACAAATAATCCTTCATTTTTCCTAAAGTTCTTGTAATTTTTTAATTTATCAATTAAAAAATGTCCTTTCTTTCTCAAGAAGAATATATGACACAAATATATAAAACACATCTCGTTAGTAAAAAAATTTTTATTTTTTTCTATCATGTGAAGCTTTTATTATTAAAATGTTTTTCTATATTATAAAGTGCACTAATCGATTAATCTAAGTCGACGATATAAAAGAAGTTGCGAAAAATATAATTGAGAAAGTACGCCGCGCAAGATTAATAGTGTGCCTTCAATGCCAAAAGCGTACCTCCGGTACCAAATTGCCTTCTGGCAGGATGCCAGGAGAGTACTTGTATCAACTCGCTTTAAAAGAAATTAAATTTCGGATTTACGCGATCATCCGCAGTGGGAAACGAACGGCGCGTTTCTTTTAACAAGCGTTTCGAGTTTATGAATAGATTTTAAAACGGATGCTGCACACTGCAGTCCCTCGTGGGTTCCTCGATGTATAAAGAGACTGTTTCTCTTAAAAATTGCCGAGACTGTCTGTTTATATCTTCAACATCCTGTGAGCTTTGATAAGATTCATATACTAAAATATTCGTGAGATAGCATCTTTCTGCCGACTAGCGAATACTCGAATAACAATATTGAGTTCTTATTCCGGAGTAATCATTATGAAAATTCTGCGTTTAAAAAGAAGCAACTTTAATAATAAATAAAACAATTTTAACTCATTTATCAATAATAAATCTCGAAATAGTTTAATGATAAATGTTACAATCTTCTATATTCATTTCAAATGTACTGCGACCATATCGTTTGCCTATATTATAATTGCAAGTTCTCAAAATGTACTTAGAACATTTACATATATCATTTATTGTATTTTCTCAGGACGTACAAAATATGTACCACGCAATGTAATCATATATTTTCAGGGCGAAACTTGAAAATTTTCTTGTTATATTATTATCCAGCGGTTTCCGAGTTTTCAAATTTCGTCCTGAGAATAAAACAATTTTAGATACAGATAAAATTGAACAGATAAAATGGATAGAACAGATAAAATTAATATTGATATTATTATTCAGCGGAAACTGCTGTTTATATCTTCAACATCCTGTGAGAGCTTGTGTGAGAATTCGTGGAATTTAAAAGAAATTAGATTTAATAAAACATTTTAATTGACGATTATTATTCGATAAGCTTTTGTGCTGGATCACTTTTACGGTTCGTTACACGTTGGAAAAGTGACTTTGCATCTGCCATGTGCAATTATTTTCTTTCATTTGATAATCCTCGACAATCCGAGAGTGCTCCATTTCATATCAGGACGGCAACGTGTCGCAAACCGTGGACATTTCGTTGCGCAAGAGAGTAACCGTATCCATAGTTATCCACTTCAATATTGTATCTTCGAACGTTAACCGTGTTAAACGGTCGAAGATGAGCGTATGCAAGCGGTTGCACCAGCGCGATTCCTTTCGCACGAGACGCGTGGCGGCAGATACGATTAGTGGATGCGAAATCGAAAGCATCGCGGTGCGAGGCAGGATCGGATTTAAACGGCGAGGCGCGACGCGTGATGCGCGAGCCTCAAGGACATGCGAGCGAATCGCGTATCTCGAACAATAATTATGTAAACGCGATTTAATGAATTGAGAATTAAGCGCGTTGTAAAAAAAGGAGCATTATGCAGACGTAAATATAAGAGATCGATAGATCTCGTGAAGACACGCGAAACACGGAACGCGAATAGAACGCGTTGCGATGTGGAAACGTAATGAGAAAAATCAAAGTGAAGACATAAAAAGACGCTTGAAAAATAGACTATTTTTCTTACCAAGGTATAAGTATTCAGAGACTGAAAATACAAATAGTTAATTAAAATATTTTAATACTAGAATATTTTAACACCTGATAGAAAATACAACATGAATAATTTATTCGCGTCTAGGTGACAATAATAATAATAATAATTATTCTCTATTCATTTTTTTCTTTCCATTCTCTCAAAATTTAAGGCTTTTTTTCTTCAACTTCGATAAAAATGAAAATTAATTATTTAAATGAAATCGACTCATTCAAGTATCTTTCCGTTTTCCTCTGCCGCACGCCGGGAACACTGGCAATTTTTCATATTGTATTTCTAGAACGTGCTAGCGACTCGGTTGCATGCTCGGCGTGCATGCGTTTCTTCAGCGCCGATCCTGAGCGAGAGCGGCTGCGTGCCGCACGCTTTCATCGATCCGCCGAGATGCATCCGATTTAATAATGATTTCGCGATTTCACGGTGCAATTTCGCGCGCACAAAAGGGAGTGAATCGCTAACGCGATTAGACGGGACGTGCGTCTTTTCCGCGCGGCTTAACGCGCTAATCGAGGAAGATCCTCTCGTTTTCAGGCCTCGTCGCATCCTGCGTGAGGAGCCTCTCGTGGAACATTCCTCCCGATTACGTTCTAACAGGCCGACGTTTTGACGTGACGTAAATGAAAAAAAAAAAAAGAAAAAAAGAAGCTGTCTGCTCGCGCGGCGGTGTAACAATGAAGTTCTAAAACGCATTAATTGTACACGTGTGCGCGGCAGCGCGTGTCTGCTCTCGGTGGAAACGAAAGCGTTTTGAGGGACAATCGAGCCATCGAGCGGCGCGCGATTCGTTAACCGGTTAATGTACCATGTCAATCCCAGAAGGATGAATCATTATGTGAAGTAGCGGGCACATCCGCGCCGCCGAAGTCCCCGCATCCGGTAAAAGTCGACGTCGCTCATCCGTTTCTTCTTTTTCAACTCTCGGCGGAATTTGCATGCTGGGGCTGACGGCTCGCGTCCTCGCCACGTTCCGCCGTGATTTCGCGCCCTCGAAATGACTCTCTTTCTTTCTGATGTAAATCGAGGGAGCGCGAACGCTTCATATTCCGCATGACGCGTCAGGACATACAACAATCGCGAACGTAAAAACTGAATAAATCCATGTCGAAAGAGATGAACTTCTCGGGAAGCAGACAACGACGTGGCGACGTCGTTGTCTTCCCCGGAGGATACGCGCGCGATCACAAAAGAATCGCGACAAACGAAGAAAGAAAGAAAGGAAAAAAAGAAAAAGACAAGAGACGTTCTGTCATTCAATGCAAAGCAGGTGATTCACTGGTCGCTGTCACATTCGCATCGGTGGAGACACGCATGGACATTTTTAATAATAATTCATCTCGTTCTTTTCCAGACAAATCGGTCGAGAGGATAGAGGACTGAGAATCGAGAAGGACGAGACGGCGAGGGAGACGCAAGGATGAGATACAAGGTGAGGCACGCAGCATGCTTCCTCATACGTTTATGGGGACAAGCATGCCGATAGAGACGGGGATAAGCCATTGATTCGAGAAAGCCATTGTGCCCGGCCGTCTCGTCAGGCTCCCATTAAAATTCAGCTGCCTGTCCTTTAATCAATTTGGTGCCCGGCTTTTCCTCTTGCGAAAACGTAATGTCCGCGGATTTATCTATCTTGTGCAGATACACACGCGACTCTTGTGTAACGCATCTACTCGGATACAAAAAGCTATAATGTTACGTCTACATATTTTAGAAAATGAAAGCTCATGTATATGTTTCTATTTTTTGTAATAAATCCGTGCACGGAAAAAGAATTAATCTTAAATCAAGACAAATATTCTCATGTATAAACAAGAATATTATAAAGTTAAAAATTCTAATCTTGATTTGATTGAATTTGTATTGATGCAAGTATTACTTTTGCTTAATTCAAACTAAAAATCTTCTATATGAAAATTATAATATTCTTGTTTATATATGAGAATATCTATATTTGCACAAATTCAATAGAATTAAGACTAAATTTTTTCTAAGAAGATTATAATATTCTTGCTTATATATGAATATATAGTTTGAATTTAAGACTAATTTTTTTCTGTATGATTGTCTTTTCCTCGAAAACTGATTTTCAAGATTAACGCGAGTACTTCGCTTTATGATTTCTCTCATTCACGAATGAAAGCTGACTATGAATACATTTCGAGCGAAAGACAACAACATCGAGAAATTTCACGCTTTTGATGCTTGAAGAAGATGTTTGAGAAGATTTCTGGTAAATTAAATAAAAGAAAAGAATAAAAAATTTGTCATTACACAATGACAAATTATCAATAAGGAACTTTCATAAATTCTTAATACGAATATACGAATCTTTTTTATTTTTGTTTGTTGATAAAAATAATTTTAGATCGTGCACAAAGATTCAGATTGACAAAGAAACGCGTAGTAAAGCTGCGGGATAAAATCGTCTCCAAATCGAAGAATGCATACTTGAAATTTGATGCAAATCCTACGTGTTTGTATAATCGTCTCGTTTTACATTCAGCCCGTGTCAGGAAGCCAACGTCGCGCAATTGAAAGTGATTTATTTAAATCAATTCTAATTGATGAATGTCGAAGGATTATCTCTCATATTACCGATGAATCTTTATCTCTGGAACATTGAATTAATTCACGGATCTGTATTTGATACGATTTGTTTCTGTAATCTATATCTTTAGAAGATCAGACTTTAGAAGAAAAAAGATCGAAGAGAAACTCGAAAAGCTGCAATTATTAAATTATATAATTATTGAGTTGATTAATTTGCAAATAGTCCCGTTCCATCTGTTGACAGTTTCCTTTTCGGTTGTCACACAGCTCCTTCCTTCGCTGTCGGCATTCGAGTGTCTCGTTTCTTTTGTGACACGTGTCTCGATCTGCATAAAACACAATACATCTACGCATCCGTTGGTTATTTATTACTGTTCCACAATGCGTAAGGCGATCTATTCCACGCAAATGATCGCGGTTCATTTCGCACTATTGTTGTAACGTCACGAATGGAAATCTCGGAGCGGAATGCTCGCGCGACGCAAAATCGAGGAACAATTATAATTATTAAAAAAATAATACCAAATAATATGAATAATAGTCTTTTATATTTTATGATATGCGGAAATCGTGTATGAAAATAGACAAATATTATTTGACTAATCTTCAATTTTTCGATTATTTTCGATTGATTAATTTATGTCACGACTATCACATTGTAGTTATTTAAAACTTTACAGTTACATATTAAATAAATTTTATTTTTATTGTGCGATCACGAATTTTCGACATGCAATAAATCAATCAATGCTTTTTTTTCTTAAATCCAATTAAGAGGAAAAAGTGAACTACCGTGTTCGATTATACTTCGTTAGAAACCGCAAGTAGTCCAACATTGCTGAAACCAATTCTGGTTTTCTTACTTGACGGAAAAAGAGGTCAATCGCGTGCAGGTGAAGGATAATTAAAATAAGACCAGTTGCTAACATCGAATATCACATTTTATTCGTGCTCGAGGCAGATAAAGCGATACCATTTATGGTGATTATCTATTATCCTTGTTTGCAGCATGGCTATGCAATTTTTTTTGTTTTTTAAATTAGTTTAGAAGTTAAATTGAAGTTTCTTCAAATAGAAATGAATCATAAATAACACAGACAAAAAAATGCATCAACAAAAATTAAAATTGAACTACGTATTTTGACACAAAGAAAGAAAGAACAATGGTCAAAATTATGAACTAATTAAAAGACGGAAAGTTAAATATATTTATTCATAAAATTATTAAAAAGGATAGAATATATATATATATATATATATATATATATATATATATATATAAATATTTTAATTATACCTTAGTCTTTCTCAGTATGAGAATATATGATAAAAATGAAATAAACAAAAAATAATAATATGTCACGTCGGTTAACTAAATGAAATTATTAATTACAGATGGACACAGGTCACAAAGAAGAAAATACACACAAGAGAGCAATAATCTCATTAAATCTCATTACAGTAAGAACTGTTATTGCCTTGAATTGGAGGTGTAACAGACTGTCATTATAATTAAATATTAATGTAATGAGATACTGCTCTCTTGCGTGTTTTTTATTATGAGTGTCCATCTGTATCCATTTGTATTTTGTGTCCATCTATAATTAATAATTTCATTTAATCAATCAACGTGAGTGACATATTATCATTATCATTTTTTATGGTTCGGCTCACCGGTTGGACTTAGGGATATATTCTTACTACATTTTTGTATCACTGAATATGATTCAAATTCGAGTCAAAACGTATGGCTTTTTCTATTAATAAATATAATTAAGATTAAACATAACTGCGCACTGTTACAATGATTCTCATTAGCTATATTATTGTCCATTTTTATTATATCGAGAAGCTTTTTTTTGTTAATATAAGAAAATAATGATTTTGAAATTCTTGATTTTGACGAATAACTCGAGTCAAGATAAAATTATCAATTTTTTTTCACATAAAACAATCACATTGTTCAGTCTCTATTTCTTCTTCTCATAAACTTCTTTCTTTGTCTATTCGTCTTTTTCTTTGTCTAATCGGCTTTTTCGTTATCTGTGATACGGCTCGCAAATTGGCTCCATATTCCAAGGAGATCATCACAGAAACGATGATTGTTCCTTTGATGGAGAAAAAAGTGGGCGGAAGAAGTGGAGCGTGCGGACAAATCCGCGAGCCGGCAATCGGCGCGGCGCAACGCGGCGCAACGAGTCGAGATTCGCTCGAGAAATTTAAGTCAATGGCAAGAAGAGCACTTGAAATGAATTCATTCCACGAGCCCTTCTCTGGAAGTCGTTAAACGACGATTACGCGTCCCGCGTGGTCGCAATTGCAATGTCAGAAATACCAGATACTGGTCGCTCCGGATGATCAACGCGGTGATACTGGATAACGAGGACGATAGATAACGCGAAATAAAAAGCGAATCACTTTTCGATGAAACAATCCAGTCGAAACCACCATCTCATAAATCTCATAAACGCGAGACTCGCGAAAGTTAGGACGATCAGAGATCTGCGGAACCAAGGATCCATGAAACTGAGATTTTGCGAAAGTAAAGATTTACGTAGCGGGACTTTCCTCGCTTATCCACGCTTTTAAGAAGATTGTCTGCTAGTCGTAGGAGAGCGAAATCGCCACGCGGGAACAATTTCGATGAACGTGAGCGATGAGAAAGAGAGAGAGAGAGAGAGAGAGAGAGAGAGAGAGAGAGAGAGAGAGAGAGAGAGAGAGAGAGACAACGGAAAAATAATCCTCGCGACGAATCGCGCCGTGCGATCGCTGATGCCCAGAAGTCACTGACCACCTTCGCTACCGTAATTATATTATCAAGTAATAACGCGATAATGGGTTTCAAGCATCAACAGCCCGTTGGCACTTACGACTCCCCACGTTCGCGTCGCTGGTTGAAATAGAATCCTCTCAATGGAGCATTGAGGCGCTCCACTTGCGGAGCGCGAAACGTCAGGACGTCAGCGATGCGCAAGGCTGCATTTAGATCCCGCGCGTGTTAGTCACTTTGGAAGGTATACAATGTCCGCGCGACAACATTCCGCCAACCTATATTTCGCATCCGTAATAATCCGTAATATCTTACAAATCATTTCGTGTCGCTGATTAGATTTCCATCTTTGAATAAAAACCGCGAGAATAATTATTGCTTTCTCGAGCGTCGCCGAAGGATCTCTGGCCTGTCTATCCTCTCAAGTGCTACCTTTCGACACGATATCGAGTGCGATGTAAACGTGTCAGATGTATCTCTCTCTCTCGGTGGAAAAAAAAAAAATAAACGAACGAGACTCATCATAACTCGTTCATCGCGGTTATCTTTTTCCGTTATATCTTTTTGCGTGGGGAAACGATCTAACAAAAATACACGGAGCATTCGCGTCTTCCTCTCAGAACGCACTGCCAATGTAAACGAGAATAATGAATCTCGTCGAGACATCATAGGAGTCTCTCGGCGTAAGAAATTCTTAAGACGACAACGACCCCGGTGCGATGGCACTGGCCAAATATCTAAGTTGAGCCATTTATTTTGGAAGTGACACAAATTATATTTATGAATGTACGATCAATTTACATATGATATACGTATAAATTAATACTGGAATCTAAAGAGAGACAAACTATTTTTGTATTAATGCTGAAATAAATGTCATATAATTCATCCGAATTATTAAATTTTATATTTAAATATGACGCAAGCTGAAAAATGTTTAAAGGGAGAAGACAAGAATTGTGAAAGATAAGAATTGTGAAAGAAGAAAATGTAGCGAAAAAAGAAAATAATTATTTTTCCCGCATAATGTAAATCGCAATTGCGAAAGTCATCGACAAATTGCGGGTATAAGTAATATTCTTATATTCAGTTAGTTGTATATAACAAATATTAGTATTAAATAAGAATGTAACAATGAAAAAAAATTTTTGTCTTGTAAGAAAAAAAAATAGAATAATGAAATTGTTTTTAATATTTTTTAATGTTACAAAAAAGTTAACATAGTTTGTAACATATTCAAAATAGAAAAGTAAAAATTGTGTTGGCAATTCTAAATTCTTAAAGTCGTTAAAAAATTCATTATAATATGTATTTATACATGGAAAGAGCAATTTTACTCTTCAAATATTTAAAAATTTGTCTACATAGAGAATATATTATCAGGATCAAGATAATTTTGTAAAATGTTCAAATTTGTTGCTAAAACATCAAAAATTTAGTATTTTCATTATGCTTATTCTACATAATTATTTTGATGATCTAACAACATTATTTTCCGTATCTGACTAAATTTTTATATATTTCAGCAAAACTTGTTCTTTCCATGTATTTAAGATACACAGAAAGAATACTTTTGCTGAAGTATTTAAAAATTTAAGCACATACAGAAAACTGAAACAAAACATACAAAATAATATTATCAGGCTATCAAGATAATTTCATAAAATATTCGAAATAGTTGCTGGAATATAAAAAAATTATTTTTAGATTATCATCATACTTAAGCATTCTATATAATTATTTTAGCCTAAAAAAATTAGATCCCTCTCAGATCTGTATCTAACCAAAGTTTTAAATATTTAAATATTTCAAACTATTCTTACCATGTATATATTCGTTTTGACGGTATTTAATATGCCAATTTAATTCAGATATGATGAGAAACGTACAGCACGATATCAAGATTGAACGATAGAGATACTCACATGCGCGTGACGATTGGAGTCAATGCCTTTGATAACGTTTCACATTCGTCTCGTACGTGATGAGTTAGAAAATACTAACGATAAATAAATACTGTACGATACGTCGTCATAGGTACACGATGTTCGAAGCTTACTCATATCGATTTCTAGCTAGCAAGAATTAATCAGCAAGGAAAAGTTATATGCCGATAAATTGATGCTATCTCTAATCATACTTGAAATTAAAATAATTACCGTATTTATCATGAAATCATGAAATACGAGCTAATTTGTAACACAATTTGAAATTGTAACACAGTCGTTGATATAAAAAATTACTAATTATTACATATTACTATTAATAATACCGATGATTAAAACTCATGTTTAATTAACGCTTAATTTTGCTCATTAGACGATTAAACGAGTGTCAACAGTAAGAAAATCAATTAAATTCAGCAGAGTGGAACATAAGCAATTTGAGAATTCAAAATAGTGACATTGTTACGTAAATGCCATGTTATTCACATATAGGCATTGTCCATCGAATCGACCTTGCCAAAGTTTTTCCTTCCATGTTTACGCAAATGATGTAATTTGAATTGATTTTTAATTATTCCGAAAAAAAAGAAAATATATATTATTTTGAAGAAGCAAGTATAAAATTCCTTATTTGATAACGCAATTAAAGATATATATAATATAAAGTCTAAATAAATATTTCTAGAGGTCTTTGTCTCTTTTGTCATTAATTTTAAAGATTATATTATTATGAACAATGAATATGTTCTTTTAAAATAATTTTTTATTTAAAAAATTTAAATATTCAAATATTTAAATATTTAAAAAATTAAGAAATTTAATTTAGAAAATTTAAGAATTAAGCGAACTCTTTATTCGTTGGAATAAAAATGGTTAAGCAATTGATTTTGCAATTTTTCACATTTTTGAACATCAGAAATAATGCAGAATAGATACAGGAAAATTGAATTATCCGTGCTAGGTTCTGGTTGTTTGTCGCGCAAATCATCATCGATCGCGGAAGGATCTGTCAACGTAATGTAAAGAATTAATTACGCGCGATATTCCGCGATGGGACAATGGCGAGCTCCAAGTCTCTCGTGATCTCATCGAAATATATTCAATGACTCCCGTTATAAGCTACGCATAACGAAATCAGTCGTCATCTCGCCATGGAGTGTATTTATAATGAAACAAAACAAACAACAGGAAAAGGGACTTCTCTCGGACGTGAGCCAGTTTGCAAGTACTTCCTCGATCGACAAATTGAGATTCCGTCGATTCGCCGTGGATCTCAATGTCAGACGTACCCGCTAATCGTTTAGCAGGTAGACTCTATCCGTGGCTTTTCGGTTGGGCATTAAACGATGAAATCTTGCGACTTGCAAGGACAATACCATATCGGAAGCGATGTCACATGACAATTATTGGGCCACAAGGATGCACGGAAGCGAATGAGACCGATGACATGAATTACCGACTTGCCGAGTGGCCATCAAATAGCATCAGTCGCATCAATGTGGAAGACGCCTATTGATGCAATGGAAATAAATATCATATTTGTTCTCTTTGAATTTTCGCAAATTTGAAATTCTTCGCACGGTAAAAAACGTTACGTGAGAATAGTTAAATGTAAGGAAAATTATTATAATAATAAAATAAATTTTTATTTTTATAATTATCATTGAATGCGACCATTAAAAATCGAATTGCTATATTATTACGAGAACAAAAAAAAATAATAATCTAACGCGAATCTGCACAACTGATGGAAAAAAAATAGGAAGTTATATCTTATTCCTAAGAGAAGATTTTTTTCATTAACTTAATAGAAGAAAATTTCTGCATTATAATAAAATATTCACATTCAACTTTTTGCCACGATTTATTGCTAGTGATATCAATTAATTGTTAAATATACGAATGGCACTTTTTTCATTCAGGCAGAAGATTAAAGAGAAGAAGGAGAGGAGAAACAAACAGAGACAATAGCTAAAAATAATTTGAAATCATGGTATCGTAAAGAATCAGTCTGTTTACGCGAATAGGGAGGGGGGAATAAAGCAGAACTTACATGATTGCGTAAGTTCGTATGGTTTACATGATAAGCAGATAAAAGGAAGAGAGAGAGAGAAAGAGAGAGAAGGAGACAAAAAAAGGCGCCGGCGTCCGAATGTTTCTCTCGCCAAGCCCGCTGATTCGATAGGTCGAAGCACATATAATGGGAACATTGTCGAACGGAAGCTGATGTACCACACGCGGAAAATCGGATTCTCGTCTCTCGTCTAAACACGAGGACGACTGTGTAATCCTCCGAGGAGGTCGGTTTCAGCAACGTCAAACAGCATCAGTGACATTTATCTAATTACTTCAGCCGTGCCGTAATTAATTTAACGCCGTAATGATTTTAAAAAGACAGAATCAATTGTCTTACAGAGAAAAAAATTCAATAATCTACATGAAAATTGCTTTGAAAAAGACACATTTTCTCAATTTAAAAATTTTATTTTAAACCGCAGTCAACAAGATAATACATTATATCTTTTTCTACTTTTGTCTGTTTTGGCTGTAAGATTTTTTAGATGGAATCTTCTTTTTTTCTGATTTGAATGCAATACAGGAAAATCGAGCTAATTGCTCTCATTGAATCGTTCTTATAACATGCGCAAATGTGTTAAAATTATGCGTTAATTATAGGCTCGGAAAAATGAGATCATTCGGAATCGCGGACAGTGAAAGGATTAATAAAATAATGCGAAGCGAAAGAAGATATGTTAGACACATGCTCGTTAATGAAGTTAAAAGAGAATGAAGAAATCCTGAGATGCCCCATATCAGAGTCAATTGCGTCAACTTTTTACTTCATTAATTTTAGTTAAGCACTGTTTAGTTAAGCACATATCTGACAGATTAACATCCGGGGTGGCGTACAAATATATACGAGAAACATTTATAGTAACCATAATTAATATTAATCGAAGTTGCTAAGGAGAGAATGACTTGGGAATTGGGTCGCCTTAAATCAATATTTGCTTCCAAATAAACCGTAATTTTTTTATTTCTGTCAATTTTATAATTAAATAATCTAAAAATAATCTAAAAATAAGCGGCAAATTAAATACGAAATTAATTATCTTTTAATAGATATTGACAAAAGTTATTTTTAATGAAGGAGACTCGGTTGTTAAAAATATACAGAACGCTGCGTTATCGCACAGTTTTGATATGTTAATTCCAAAGTAACTTTATATTACACTTGGTATGTAATTTATGTATCGATGACAAAGCGATAATTTAAATTTTTAATTTCTCTTCGATTCGAGTACCAATCGCGTTTCGTGCAGGGGGAGGGGAAGGGAGGGAGGACAATAAGATCGTTATTTCCGATCTGTTTCCTCGCGTGTCGTAATTCCGGGAAAAAGAGCGACCGTTTCACGTGGCTTAAATCGACGAGGTGTCATTGCGGTGATGATCGATACGCTCACCTTGCCCCAGAATCGGCGGAACCACTTCGGGCATTATTCTCCTCGTGGCCAATATCCTGTCGCGTTCGCGACCCTCGGCCCCATTAAACCCAAAACCGTCCTATTCGGTATTCGCGGCAGTGACGCGAAAAATAAAATGAAAAGCAAACTCCGCGGGCTTACGTAAGATCTGGCCCCGGCCAGATGTGGAATTAAACGTCCGAGGCGCGCGAGCGCGCTTATTGTTTGGATGCGCGTCGTTCACGTTGATTGATCAGCGCTCTCTTTTAAGTATATTTCTATTTTTAAGTGTACTCTCCGCCATCGCTCCGCCACGCCTTCGGAAAACAGGCGAAAGATGTATCACGTTAGCAAAACTTAGAATCCTGTATTTTCCGCGAATAACGCTAATGATAGCTGCTATTTTTATCAAACTGTAATCTTATTCTGATTATTTTAATAGATAAGGATATAAACTTTTTCTATCTGTTTTGCTGCGAGACTTTTTAGGTGGAATCTTCGTTTTTTCCCCGATTTGAATGCAATTCCGGAAAATCGAGCTAATTGCTCTCATTGAATCGCTCTCATAGTGTTGCTTCAAGGTCCCTGATTATGTTATACAAGATGCATCTGTTTTAGTTGCACTTTGATCTCTCATATTTTCAAGGCACGAAGTGCAGAAATCAAGTTATAAGATCTTGCCGCTTTGTCAGATCAAAGTAGCTTTTCCCGCAGTGCATTAACGTCGTTACTACAAATATAATGTTGCCAGTGCCTCTTCCAAAAGGCCCTCATTAGAATAAGATGTAAAGGAATGAATAATAGATAGTTGTTGTAAAATTTGTCATCATTTTTCTTTTGTAGGTGAATGACCCGGAGGCCAATGAGAGAGACACAGTTGAGAATGCGAAAACAAATGGCGACGTCTCCTGGTAATAAACATTTTTTTATCTAAAAAATTCTTATAAAAAAAATCAATAATGTCTTATTTCTTACTTCCAGTTCCTCTCATTCTGCATTACTAATTATTAATTTTCTACAATACTCTTTTGAGATTAAAATCACTTCTAGTTACTGCTTTATATCCTCTTGAACCTTCTAAGAATTGAAATGTTTATAGATACACTTGTTTGTTTAAATTTTCTTCCTCTTTCTCTCTCTCTCTCTCTCTTTTCCATTTATGTTTGTCATGTGATCTAATTTGGTAATTTGATAGTCTAAGTAGTGCACATCAACAAGAAAGGTTATTTGCGGACTAATTTGAGAACGGTTCTCAAAATATTCTGTATAATCTTTGTGATAATGCATTTTGATACAAATTTTGATAAGTATTGTTAGAACAATTAAATTTACAAGAAAGCTGAAACACTTGATATTATTTTGAAAATTCAATTTTAGATATTCTTTTTTATTTAAAAAAATTACTTGCAAAGAGTTTTCTGCCTGCTAATATTTCTGAAGTTAATAATAATATAATGATATAAAAAAAAAATTCGGATTAGATCTTGTTTTTGATATAAAAATTACTGAATTGATTTATGAAGAATCAGCGAAACAAATTTTTATTATTTAAATAAGGGAATGTCTATAAATAGCTTCTTTAATTACGATTATTTAAATTATCTAATTGCCGATTAAGTTATGTTATAAATTGTCGTCTATTATCCTCCCATTGTTTTTCGACAGGAATTACAATCAGCGTGATGAGAAGAAGTCAAGCGGAAAAGAAATGCGGCTCGTAATTGTCGTCGGACTATTGGCGGTGACCGTCATCGCTCTTATCGTAGCATTGACTTTGCAGATGGCAGTATTTCGCAGAGAAGAGTACAAGGAGATGTGTCAGAGCGAAGAATGCATTAAGACAGGTACTGAGATTATTAAAAAAATAAATAAATAAATAAAGATCAGACTAGTTTTCGACTCGAAAGAAACTATCGAAACAATTTGTTTCGCTCCGATTACGACGATCTACAATCACATTGGACTTTCAGATTGTTTCGCGATAAATTTATTTTTATTATCGTAGCGGCACGAGTGATAGGCGCGATGAACAGATCCGTAGATCCTTGCAATGATTTCTACAATTTTGCCTGCGGCGGCTGGATCAGCAAGCATCCGATTCCTCAAAGTCAGAGTTTCTGGGATCAGCTGACTTTGCTCAGGGAGGAGCTTTTGAAAAATTTAAGAATTTTACTGGAGGAGCCAGATAAGGAAACGGATCTCAGACCAGTGAAGATGGCAAGAGCTCTTTATAGAATCTGCATGGATGTTGGTAAGTTTGAAAAATTAGACTTAAAATAACATGATAAAATATTTTGAAAAGAAGAACAATTTTAAGAAATCTGCAGGAAACAAAATTTTGGATATTAAATTACCATTAGATTTTTTAAAAAAATAATTTGATAAATTAAAACAATAAATACTATAAGTATTATAAATAATAAAACGAATAAGCTTATAATAGTTACTAATTAACAAAATTGACAAGATTTATAAATTAAGCTTAAGAGAAATTAATTATAAATTAATCTTAATTAGAAATCAAAACATTGTTTCTACGAGAAGAAGTTAGAGAAACGAGTTCCAATTCTCTATCAAGATTCTCAATCGTTAACGGAACTTTAGTAATTTGCCTACTTTGACGATAAATTATTCAATAATTGTCACTCTTTCGTGCAAGGATAGAATGCACGTAATGGTATTTACGTAAGCATAAATTCGAAAGAATAAACTTACCTAACAATACGCCGCTCGCATTGCTGTGTATCATTATCGTCGCGTCAATAATAACGTAATAAGATGAATCGACTGCTTTATTAGCAAAAGAAATAGCCGGATCTCGTGTTTGCCTCCGAGCGGCGATCGCGATCATAAATCGGGAAAACCAAGCGTGCAAATGATTTAAATAGAAACAACACGACGATCGCATTAAATCTTTCCGCGTAACTGATAATAAAGATGGAAATACGCGTTAAACACCGGGCTGTAAAACATTTATTTGCAGCCTCGATCGTAGAACGTGTTTTCTAAAATCGCGGAAAATTGTCGGATTACAGCGAGTGTCGAGGCTTTGGGATTGGAACCGATCTTCGAAGTACTCGATAGCCTGGGTTTGCCGAAAGATCCGCCGTTGCAGGGTAAAGTACCCTCGCTGGACGTGTCGAGACTGGCAGGTATAGCGCAGCGAACGTTGGGCTTAAATCTCTTTATTAATTTTTACATCAGCGAGGATGTTAAGGACACCACGAGGAATCGAATGATGGTGAGAATGTCCGAAATTTTGAGAATGTCACAAATTTTAATAAGAAAATTAGGATTAATCAAATCACTCGATATAATTTTGCAAATTTGAATATCCAAAAAAATAAAGAAATATTTATTTCATACCTTCAAATACGTTTTTCATTTTATATTAAGATTAAAAGCGCGTATTTGAATATTTCTTAAAATTTTATTAAATTTCTGATATCTTAATAAAATTATTTTCTGATATCTTATCTAAATTTGTTTGTCTTTTTTTTTATTTTAAAAGAAAGAAAGACAATTTCCTTTTAATATTAAATAGTTTAATTTGATTTTTTTTCATTAGTCCAATTGATTGTTTTTTGTGAAAAAATAATTCTTTCACATACTGTATATTTTTTTAATAACATATAAAAACTATGACGATCTTTTTAGATGGAGCAAGTATCCCCCGGATTTAGTGAGCGTTACTTGTTAGATCCACGGCGTTTTCAATCGGAATTAACGGCGTATAAAAGATACATAACGTCTATGGTCGAAGTAGCGGGAGCTGGTAATATGAGTGCGAATTACGCTAATGAGATTTTAGAGTTTGGCACAAAACTCGCCAAAGTAAGTGTATTGTGCTTGTATCAGATTACATCTCGCATGATCTGAATTTTTATTTATTCCAAACTATGTTACAATATTCTGCGTATTAATTTTTAATGCATATGTTTTTATTAAAATAGCAGCGACTATTTAATACTAATTTTAATAAATTTAATCAGAAATTTAATAATAAATTTAATTAATTTTTTATTCAACATTAATAAAAGATTAATCACTTAAGTGATCTAGCAGTTCTTATCCTCGATTACTCAGCTTCCAATGTGAGGATAATCGTTTCAGGAATAGGTTTAATTCTTTTGAAATCCGTCCAGATCATGGCCACGAATGAAGAAAGACGCAGCTCGGATCATCTCCTTCACGACGTGACGATCGATGAGCTGCAACAACTCACCGATCTACACGCGCAACAGGTAACATTTACGTCTTTATTTATTTCTTTATATTTAAGAATATTTATGCGTACCGTACAAGGTAAACGGTTGCAAATTAATACGAAATGACGCCTACATTATTTGCAATTTAAAAGCAAGACATGTTTGGTAATTCTCATAAAAATTTCGACTAAAATAAAATTCAAGATTCCGTCATGTGATTCAAGAATTGTTGGTGAACGAAGTAATATTTAAAAATATCGTTAAATGATAACAAAAAAGTTAAAGCTGTATTTCAATTTAATATTTGAAATGCTACTTAATTTTATGTAAATAAGCGTATTTGCATTTTATTCGCCAATAATCTTTTTGTATAATTTTATTATAAATTTAATATTATTTCAATATTAATATTATTATTATTATTATTATTATTAATATTATTTAAAAAATTAAAATTTCATTTCAATTTAATATTTGAAATATCTTATATTTGAGATTAATTTTTGAGTTGCGCTTCACTTGCCGTTTTATTAGATTATTCTTACTAATTTACGAGTTATCAGGAAAACAAAACGAAATAGATTCCGCTCTCCTCTCTCTCTCTCTTTCTCTCTCTCTCTCTCTCTCTCTCTCTCTCTCCTCTCTCTCTTTCCCTCTTCTCTCTTTCCTCTCTTGATACACGCGTAATTAAATATACGAGTTGTTGTTTCAGTGGAACTGGACAAAATACGTGAAGGCCGTGTTCGAGAATACGAACGTCACGATAAATCCGTCCATGGATCGAGTTATCGTCGTGGACCTGCAATATTTGCAGAAATTGCCGATGCTGCTCTCTAAAACACCACCCGCCACGATAGGTACGTTCAATTTTGGCACCCTCGTCAAACTGAACGCGATTGCCACTTGGCATAATACGCTACATTCAACTTGCATCCTATATCGTTGCTTTTCCACTTATGTCCACTTTGCTGTGCAAGAGAAGAGAGAGAGAGAGAGAGAGAGAGAGAGAACTGCGCGTAAAGTGGAAGTATCCTCTTTGCAACGTGCGTGGCTCTTATTAATCTTTCTCCCGTGAATTAATTATTAATAATAGTAAAATAATTAATGACAAATTAATTCGCCGTGAAAGTAGAGAAATCTCGGGTGCTTTCGCTTAAATTATTTACGAAAGCTTCCCTAAGCTTCTCCTTTAATTACTTTAACTTCACCCCGAACATCGAGGATCGCCGAGCGTGAAGAAAATATTCAGAAGTCCCGACAATCCATTTGTAGTGTCGGGTGCTTTCACATCCGAGAGAAGAAAGGGGGAAAAGTGGCGAGAAAAGATCGAACGAGGCCACGAAGGTCGGAAGCTATCGGAAGTCTGCGGCCGTATTTGCAAGAGAAGCAACAAGTCGCGATTGTTTCCCCGCGTTAAAATGGCGATTAAACGTTCTGTATATACGGCTGATAACGTAAACAGCGCGATATTAACGGCGAGCCGATTTTTCAGTGCGATACGTATGGTGGAGCGTGTACGCGACCGTTGCCCCCTTGACGCTGCAGAAGTTCCGCGACCTCGGCTTCCAGTTCTGGCAGAAGGTCTTCGGCCTGAAAGAGAAGACGCCGCGATGGAAGGCATGCACTGGAAACGTGAATGCAAATTTCGGCATGGCGTTGAGCTACATTTATGCGCAGAAACACTTCAATGAGCAGGCGCGAGAAAAGGTGATTAATATTCCTTAAGGTGGCCGAGGATCGGCAAAACACGGTCTGCGATTTTTGTTTGTATATATATATATATGAAATACTTTACGTTATATTATATAATTTTTTTTATACATACATACATATGTATTTTTGTATTTTATTAATATTGTTATTAAATTAATAAGATTATTTCCAATTAGACTGAAGCTACTGAAATAATGTTTTATTTTCTCGTATGATTCATCTAATTGTTATTAATGTATGTACTTTGTTGAATTCCGTTAAAAAAATTTGTCAATTTATTATTATCTACTTTGTCAATTTATTGTTATCCTCTTGATGCAAAATTTAAAATATTTATTATCTGACTCACAGAAAGAGCTTGTCTGATCCACGAGATATCCCAAATGAGAACTCAATTATTTTTCCATTATTATTCGTTATTCAATAATTTATGAGATGAAAAGAATATAATTATTCATGATTATTCATGATTATTCATGATTATTATCGATAGGCATTGGAGATGTTATTGGACATCAGAGCAGCGTTTGACGAGATGGTTATGGAGTTGGATTGGATGGATGTCGGCACGAGGGCTCGAGCCCATAGAAAATTGCACGCAATGAGGCCATTCGTAGGATTTCCCGATTGGATCACGAATCCAAAGGAATTAGACAAGTTTTACAAAGGAGTGAGTTCTCCTTAAATCTAAAATTACATATCTTCATTTTTTATTTTACGTCTATTTTCTTAAAAAGAACAATAGAAATCTAGAAAATAATCGAGTAATTTCGATTGAAAACCGTTCCAAAAAGATTGCAGCGTTAAAAGAAAAATTTACGATCTGTTTAGGTGGAAGTGATCGATGGAAAATTATTTGCAACTTTTTTGAAGTTAACTGACGTAGCTATGAAAAAGAGCTTCAATAATTTGCGCGAGAAGCCCGACAGGAGTAGATGGATATCGACGGGCACGACAGTAAACGCGTTTTACAGCGCGATATTAAACTCAGTCAGTAAGTGCCTCAATTTTCCAATTAATTAAAATAAATTTTCCAATTAATACGCGGTCCATCGTGGTCGCTTTGCAACATCGATTTTACTTAATTGCTAGAAGAATCTAAAAAAATTGTGTGATCTTAGCTTTTCCAGCCGGCATACTGCATCCTCCGTTTTATGGCAATGGATTGGAGTACGTATAAATTTATATTTTTATAAAATTTTCATTACATACAATCATAAGCGTATTCAGAGGGAAATTCAAAGCCTCTCAAAATTAAAAAAAAAAGTTAAAGTTATGATTTATAAATCTAATAATTTTCTCATTCAAAGTCAGGACGTGGAGATATTTTAAATTCTAAAAAGTAATTCATTAACGCAAAAAATTATTGTTTATGTATTAACATAATTGATAAAACTCTTCTACCTTTAAGAAACTCCTGGATACGTCCATGCACATAACTCATATTTTGCTTGTTAATGGATAATCATTCTATTTATTGTTCAATAAGATTCTTATATAATTTAACGTTGTATTACACTGAAAAATTTGTAACATTTTTAAAACATAAAAAAATCACAAAAATTTTTATTAAGAATAAAATCTCATCCGATGATGAAAAATATCGAGTGATCATAATTTATTTATTAAAGTTTTCTAAATTTTAATTCAAAATGGAAAAATATGAACTCATGCGTGAAAACGAAGTAATTTGGATTGTCTTGGTCATAAATAGCTCTAATAAACTCTAATATTACGCATTGCAGATCCATCAATTACGGCGCTATGGGGGCGATTATGGGCCACGAGCTTACGCACGGTTTCGACGACCAAGGTGCGTGATCGGTGATGCGACTCGCATTGAGCAATGTCGTTGAAATGGTCACTTTTGCCACTTTAGCACCACAATGCCCGCATATCCGCAATAATATCTAGAATTATACGATTTTCTGTGTCAGGTCGCCGGTACGACGAGAACGGCAATCTCCGGCAGTGGTGGAGCGACGAGACATTGCGACACTATCACGAGAAAGTGCAGTGTATGATCGAGCAGTACAGCAGTTATCATTTGCCAGAGCTGGGTGATAATTTCACGGTGAGCATCAAGCGCGGTGACAATGCGTTAGTTTGAAGATATATAAAAAAAAAAAAAATCGTGCCAAGGCATCCCACGCTCACGCGCTCAATCGTTTGAATCTTCAATTTCAGGTGAACGGCATCAACACTCAAGGTGAAAATATCGCCGACAATGGCGGCATCAGGGAAGCTTACAGGGCGTACCAGAGGCTGATTACGCGCAACCCGTATCAGCAAGCTCTTCCTGGTCTCGTTGATTATAGTAACGAACAACTATTCTTCTTAGGTTTCGCTCAGGTAAGAAAAAAGAAAAAAAGCGAGCTTACTTTTGCTTATTTGCGCTTTTTAGCTTTGCGATAAATTCTTAAATTTTTAAATTCGAGATAGAATCTAGTAGTTTTCTTTTAAGAAGACAATTTATTTAATAGTACTAAATGGAGTATATTTAAATGCCAATAAAAGTTAATGTTATATATTAAGCCTGCATAAAATTACATAAAAGATTTATTTTACATATATTATTATAAAAACTATATACACATATAGACGAAATTTACAAGAGAATGTTGAATCCATCGAAATGTCTGTTTGTCTTGTCAGATTAATATAAAATTATTTGTAATAAGATCTATATATGTAAAAATTAAATTCACGAGAAGTCTCAAAAATAAATTTCCTAATTTTTGTTGGCGTGTAGAATTTTATGAGTCAGAATCATTAATTTTTTTCTAAGGTCTGGTGCGGTAATTACACAAATGGAGCGTTGAAATCCAAAGTGATAGAAGGCGAGCACGCGCCGAATCACTTCCGAGTTATTGGAACGCTGTCGAACAACGCAGAGTTTGCAAAGGCCTGGAAGTGCCCGCTCGGCAGTCCAATGAACCCACCACATAAATGCATCTTGTGGTAGACGATTCTTCTCGCGTTATAATGACGCCCAGAAACTGTTATCTCGTCCAGACCTAATCTAGTGACAGAAGAAGACGCGTTGCAGTGATAAGTCTAAGAAATTGTAAATAGACTGATTTATAATTATAGGAACTAGTGTATAATTTATTAAGCACTCTTAGGCATTATTTTTATTCTTAAGATTATTATGTAAATATCACACGGATAAAAAAAAAATAATAACTTTTATAAAGAGACTCCTCTTGTAATTGAATCCTAATTTATCCTGTTACTTTCTTCTTTTTTTTCTTTGGCACTCGTTTCTCCACATTCATTTTCTTTTTTATTTTCCTAGGTGGAGCATCTTCGACGTCCATCATCGGTAATTTTATTTTATGTTTTTTGCGAGAAAGAGGCGGTTCCTCAACTTTACTTGACTTTTTCAATTTCTTTGCTGATGGAGTAGTAATCTGTGACGCGGCACTGCTGTCTTTTCGTTTTTTGCTAGGATTTGTCTCATTCGTTTTGGACAATTTCTTCCTTTTTCTAGGTTTAGCAACATCTGATGATCCATCTCTCTTCTTTTTTAAAACGGTTTCTTTTAATTCTGGAGCTTTTTTCTTTGTATGCCGAATATTATCCTCAGCATCTTCTATAGCTCTCTTCTTTTCATTTTTTGTTTTTGATTTCTTTTTTTTAGAATTTTTTGCCACTTCCAAGTCCTCTTCATTTTCGATGATAACTTCTTGTTTCAATCTGAGCTTGCTTTTTTCTTTTATTTCCTCTTCTTCTTCCGACTTAACTTCTTTCTGTTGCTCTAAATCTTTGTAAGTTTGTGCCAAAGCGAGACAAGTAATTCGGGCGCCGCAATTAACAGTTTGTAGCATATCCAAATTATGCTTCTTATATCTCCAAAGTTTAATCTCGCCGGAACTGGAGGCACTAATTAACAGGTCGTTCATATGTGCGATACATTTCACTCTCATGTCATGCGCTTTTGTGTCTATCGTATGCAATGAGGTTTTAAGATCACAAAATTTGATACTTCCATTCTCAAAACCGACCGCGATTAAATTATCTTTCAAGAATTCTACGCATATAATCTTGGAGTCAAACGTGAGTTCTCTATCTATTCCGGCTGATTCTACAGAATAAACATAAATATGTTCATTAACAGCCAACAGATATTTTTCACCGCTCGGACTCCATTTAACAATAGTTATCCACTTGGCATTAGACTTTAGTTTTGGTATTAAATTAGTGGCATAAGCTTGTCTGCCTTTGATCAGATTCCATGTTCTAAGCACGCCATCTACTCCTGTAGATAATGCTAGCTTTCCTGTCGGATGAATAGCCAAGGTATTGACAACTAAACTTTTATGTGCGGTCGACCAGAGTTTCTCCACCTGCCAATTGCCACAGCGAACAGCAGTTATACTTCCATCGTTACTGCATGTGAATAGATGTGAGCCTTCTGGAGTGAACGTAATGCAATTGATAGTATCTGCAATGAAAATAAGATGAAAATAAGACAAATTGTCATTTTAGTAATAAAAATTATTATTACATCGATTTATATAGAATAAATAGAGTTTATTTACCTTTATGATGCATCAATTTCCCAGATTCTCGTCTATAACGCATATCATAGAGACATACTGTTTCATCAGCACCAGCCGAAGCTAGATAATATTTATTACTAGCAACACTACGTATGCTTGCGACATGACTGTGAGTCGCAAAACTTTTCTCTATTTTATACTCCTAAGCAGTATTCAAATAACAAAATTAATTTTAATGTAAAATATTTATGTTCAAAAGATTAATTTAAAATCTATAATTCATAGAAAACTTTTGGCTGCATTACAAATCTACTAAAACGTAATGGTATATAGTTGGTAATGAAGAGTTTATTGCATTTATATATTTTGATTATATTTCTTTTAGGGTTTCTTTTGGAAACATTATTTCTTTTTAATGGTAAATCGATACTTGTTAATATTTTCTCCAAAAATTTAATTGTATTACTAATAAAAAAGATATAATATTATTACCAATTTATTATTGAAAACTATAATTATTTTTTACAAGTAACATGTTGCTTTCCAATCTTATAAATTCAAAGATGAATTAAGTATCTAAGATCTAGCCTTCATTGAAAATACCTATATCATATTAATATTATTCGAATAAACATATAGTTGATCTTTAAATACTTATGTATTAATTTAAAAGCTTTCCTAAGCTATATAATTAAAAGCTTGTACAAAGTGCCAAGTAAAGA
This sequence comes from Pogonomyrmex barbatus, assembly GCF_055798465.1. Classification (NCBI taxonomy): domain Eukaryota; kingdom Metazoa; phylum Arthropoda; class Insecta; order Hymenoptera; family Formicidae; genus Pogonomyrmex; species Pogonomyrmex barbatus. The sequence continues at coordinate 5,103,967 of NW_028297193.1, forward strand.
TTTAAATTGAAATATGCCTCTCTTTGTTCAAGGCATTTTGAGTAATCGTTTTACAAAGTGATAAATATATTAATTATAACAATATAAAAAACGATAAACATAATTACTAGACGTGTACTTTCATTGATATATATAGAATTGTGTGTTACTTCTTGTGATTCACATATATCATCTAACCTATAAATAAAGCATATATAATGGAATATTACTTACATTTACGATATTGTCCACTTTATAGCCGAGTAAATATTGCTCGTACGTTCCTACTATGATCTCGAACGAATTCAGCGGTTTCTGATTTAAATCTATCATCTTCCCGCGTTTTATTCTGATCACATCGATGAAACGAATATTCACACGTGTATGAACAAAACTTCATTGCAGACGCCGCTGCTTCGAAGTTTCTAGTTAATTCGAGCACGTGGATTCGAATCGATAATTACTTTGCGGATAAATCCATAGATATTAAAATTAAAAAAAACAGTTTAATTAATAGTTTATATATATTTTAATTAATGTAGATATTATATGTAAAATAAATATTGTGTTATATAAATACGTTTAGTAATTATGTTAAAAATTATGACGATTGTATTTCTCTCAATGTAAAATAAAATATAACATATACATACATTTTTTATATTTTATTTTTTATTATTATTATGTATAAAATGAAATAAAAGAATATGGTATAAAAAGGCATATATAAATTGAGCTTTTTTAATTTCCTTTTCCTATATTTCATATTTTTCAGGATTTTGATTTAAATTTTCAATTCATTTTATAATTGTTTATTTTAAAATTTGTCAATGTCAAACTGATAAAAGCGTTACAAGTGAAAATAATATTTCTTTTCTTAAATGAATGCAAGAGAATCCAATTAAAAGACATATCTAACATAAAGAAGCTGCAGCTTAAATTTAACAGTTTTAATTAAAATTTTTAAATAGAGTGTTGCATTACGTTTAAATATTATATATCAACTTTTAATTATCTACACTGCACTTGATAATGCACTTGATGGAATAAATCCTCCGTGAAAATAATTTCTCTAGTTATCTTCAGACAGATATAGTATCTATGTGAATATCATATATAGTATGATGTGATAAATCTTATGACACAAATATTTACGTAAGAAGATAAGAAGCAAGCGATGTTTATATACTTAGGGTAACGCTTCAGAAATATTGTCCAGTCAGTTTCGCATTGTCACCATCGTCTGTTTTAGAAACATTTAGTGTAATTTAGGAAAATGATAAACGCGAAGATTATCGACATCGAAGTGAAAGATATTCGCTTCCCGACATCATTAAATCATGATGGGAGTGATGCAATGGTATACAAATTATCTATTTTATTAATATATAGATAAATAAACAAACATGTTGATATTTCATTGGTTTAAAATGACACAACTACTTCAATTTGTGTCCTGGATTAATCATTTTTTTCAAATATTAACGTTTTTTAATGATTAACTGTCGAAATTAAGTTCAATGTCTTAATCTTTTTCTTATAACAGCATACCGATCCTGATTATTCTTGCGTGTATATAATAATTAAAACAGACAAGGAATATAAAGGATATGGCCTCACATTTACGTTGGGAAGAGGAACTGAAATCGGTACGTGTATTAATAATATTCTAAATATGTACATCATTTTTTCGTCATCAATAATAATTTTTACAGTCGTGCAAGCATGTAAGGCCTTGGCTAAGATTGTAATGTATCGAAGACTAACATGGATTTACGATGATTTTGCGAAATTTTGGAGGCGTTTATCAAGTGATTCGCAATTGAGATGGGTAATATATAGTGAATGATGTAATAATTAAAATGTCACATTCATCAAGATATCTATTTTTGAATGTTTTAGGTCGGTCCAGAGAAAGGTGTGATACATCTAGCTATGGCAGCTATTATAAACGCATTGTGGGATCTGTGGGGACGGATCGAGAAAAAGCCTGTCTGGAAGCTTCTTTCGGACATGAGCCCCAAGGAGCTCTGTTCTGTTATAGACTTTAGATATGTGTAAGTCGAAATTTTACGTATTACTGAAGCACCGAAGCATTGTACTTATGTTCACGATAGACTTCTGTGTATACGTTCCCATGCAGGAGAGATGAGATAGACGAGGTTAAAGCGACACAAATACTTGAGAAAAAAATGAAGCTCAGAAAAAAACAGGAAAAGGAGCTTCTGAAGAACGGATATCCCGCGTACACGACTCAGGTTGGATGGTTGGGTTACAGCGACCAGCAAGTCGAAGATCTCTGCAAGAAATTCTTGGACCTTGGTTATACAGCGTTCAAAATCAAAGTAGGCAGGGACCTACAAGATGACATTAAAAGATGTGAACTAATACGCAAGGTGATAGGTTACGAGAATAAATTGATGTTGGACGCAAACCAAGTGTGGGACGTAGACGAGGCGATCAAGTGGATGCTGGAGTTGGCGAGATTTAAACCCTTTTGGATAGAAGAACCAACATCTCCTGATGATATTCTTGGACACGCGACGATACTTCAAGAGTTACAGAAGCAGAATATCGGAGTGGCCACTGGCGAGATGTGCGCGAATCGCGTCATGTTCAAGCAGTTATTAAAATCCAAAGCAATCAGCTATTGCCAAGTAGATTCGGCGAGGATGGGCGGGATTAACGAGATCCTAGCTGTATACTTAATGGCATACAAACATGGAAGTAAGTTAATCAATAATGAAATTTTTTATATTTAATCTATTTTTTTGAATATGTCAAGATGTAACTATCGACGAATCTAATATTAGTTTCTACCAATGTAGATTAATTTTAATCTAGATTTACTCTTTACATCTTCTTCTAATTGTTAGTACTAAAAAAGGAGATAAAATATAAATTAAATCGAAATTAAAATTAATTTACATTTTGATAGAAATATTAGAGATGGAGATAATGTGACTATTTCTCTCTTTTACAGTACCAGTTTGTCCTCATGCTGGTGGAGTGGGTTTATGCGAGATGATTCAGCATCTTCAAATGTGGGACTACATTTGCTTAAGTCAGACCACTCACAATCGTATGATAGAATTTGTAGATCAACAACACGAACATTTTGAGGATCCTGTTCGCATTGAGAATGCTTGTTACATGCCGCCTATGAATCCTGGATACTCAACTAAACTTAAGGACGAATGTATCTTAGAATACGCTTATCCAAATGGCAAGCAATGGAAAGACAAGGTTACTGAAGAAATAGAAGAAAAAGATAATTAAAGATTTTTTAAGCAAATCATATGAATCCATTCTCTTATAAAAACAATTTATAAATGTACATCCTTTAATTATAATTGATAAAATATATATATTTTCCATAAATTTTACATAAATATATAAACATAAAAATATAATATCATCTCACTTAATTTTCAATAAACATAATCTTTGTAAAATCCCATACTAAATAAATAATTCTATCTCCATGTTTACACCAAATGCTTCATTGATTATAAATTATAAATTGATTATAAATTATGTTAAGATTTTTAACTAGTAACCCAGAAAACAAATAATAAATAAAACTATAATACTTTATAGTTTAGAATTATTCAAGCGAGATTTCACATAGTTTGTCTGCAAAAAATAAATAGCAATATATATAATGATAAGTTATTTTTCCAAATTTTTAGATAATAAATGTTATAAAACTTTCATATACTTACACTTACAAACCAATATGTATTGTGACTGAACATTATTTTTTTCAAAGTATTCATTTTCTCTACTGGCGAGATAACATGTAAATGCAAATGATTAATAGTATTAAATGGCGGCCAATGAAATCCTGTTCGTGTAGATGCAGGATCAAGACCGAACTTTTCGGAGATAATATCTACAGTAGCAATGATCTTATCAACTGAAATTCAGACAATTAAAGAATAATCAGATTATTTACTCAATATTTAATTATAGATTCCAAATTTATACTTTTGGGAAATACATATATATGTTTTATTTTTTAAAAACAAAAGAAAGACTTTTATATCCATTTTTAGCATTGTAGATGAATCTTAATCTTAGTTTATTTTTTATCCTTTCCTAATTATTAAAAAAAGACAATAAATAAGTTGAATCAAAATTAAAATTAATCTATATTGATGATAACTTTAGACTTTAAACTTACATATTACATATATAAGAAATATTTGATAAACACTCTGCTAACTGATGTAACAAATAAATAAGTTGTAGGCTTATAAATTTATTTAGTAAAAATTAACCGACACCTAATGTAATTTTCTAGTACTCACAAAGTTCAGAGTCTTCTGGTTTAAGCGTTTTCGCATTGCGTACATGTTTATTCGGTAATATCAAATAATGATGCGTGGAAGCTGGATTAATGTCCTTAATACACGTAACATCGTCATCCTAGTAAAAAAAATATGTTCATATTACCATATATCTATTTCTATATTCGAACATTAAATTTTATGCGTGTCATCGAGCTGTCAAATAATTATATTTTGAGGTTAAAAGTTGCACCTCGTAAATTTTTTCACTAGATTCTTCATTTCTAATAATTTTACAGAAAAGACAATCTGCCACTTGTAGAGCCATTGAAATTCACCGTCAATCAAATATATACTTAATTACAATTTACTGTGGAAGCCTAAATTAACGGAATATCACCAGGCCGTACACACACACGCCGTGTGTACGTCAAGTATCTTTCGAGCAATCGAGCAATCGAGCCTTCGAAAAATCGTCGAAGTTATCAGTAGCACATATTCGGATAGGAGGTTAAAGAAGTATATCATATCGGCTTTCTCAAGACCAACGGAAGATAAAAAAGAATCAGAAATATAGCCGTCTCTCATTGAACTATAAGCACATTGATACACAAATATCTGTATATTCAATTTTTCGAAAGAGAGAAAGCGTTCTTACGATGCTTCATACAATCTCCTTCAAAATTTCATTAGTTATAAGTTATTTATAATAATTAATAAAGCATGGATATACTCAATATTTGTGGAAAAAAATTTGAATTTTATATTATATTACACAAACATTTTTTACATCACTAATCTCTTTTATTTCTCTCTCTCTTTCTCTCTTTCTCGATTGGCTGGTCTCTGCTTGTGCTCTTTTTCGTATTATTATAGTTCAGTAGGGTTTACGTGGGTCTTTCTAGATTCCCGGATAATCGCCAAGTTAACAGGGTAACACGTTGAGCGAAGAGGTTTCTAAGTAGCTCCCTCCTATATACTCCCCCACCAATCAGCGCGCGGATACGGCCAACCCCTCCAGACGCACTCCGGCTAATCAGCGCGTCGATGCCGCCATCCCTGCTAGACGCGCTCTGACCAATCAGCGTGCTGATACAGCAGGCATCCCCATCAGCTACGCCCCGGCCAATCAGTGCGCTCAAGTGGGCGGGCAGAATGAACGCTACTACTCGCTTACTTCTTCGCTTATCGTGTTTCCTTGTTAACTTGGCGATTTTTCGAGCGTCTAGAAAGACGCGTATACGCCTGTATTCTTAGCTCTACGTTACCGTCCGACGATAAACACATCTTGGAAGAGAGGAATGAATGAGTTGCCTTACTCGTCTACCTCTTTAACCTCCTCGCCTAATATGTATTCCTGATAACTTTGACGACTTTTCGAATGCTTAAGATATGCAAGAATCACTTTGCGTCCGACGTATGTACGACGATTCGATATTCAATAGGAGATTTTTAGGGTTTCTAAATAGAGAGCGTATACTTATATTGTATACATTTTAAAATAAGAAAACATATTTATAAAATAATATAACAAAATTTAGCATGAAATTTATAATCTGTAATTATATGGGTGTATTTATGGAAATGAGATGTAGAAATATTGATCTTTCTTTAAATATTAATAATTGTTTGCGCAACTTTGAAATATTATTAAAACTTCGCAATTATATTATAGTTCTGTCTAATAATTTATTTTAAACAAATATATAATTTTTATAACAAAATATTTTGTTTTTTTAAACAAAACAAATTTTTTAAATTTATTTTACTGGCCCATATTATCTCTGTTCCTTTTCGACTTATTATGCAGTATCGCTATATTTTTATAAATAATATTTAATGTAATAAATATTTCATAACTTTTAATCTAAAATCTATTGAACAAAACTTTGATGAATATAATCGTTAAATTTTTAATTCAAATATCGATTATTAACAAAATTATTGTATAAAATGTAAATGGATAGTCATAATATTTTCTCCTCTATATATAATTAGAAATATTGCAATATAAAATATTATACATTCAACATGATTAAATTTTAAATAAATGATTCTTGAAATACATATGAATCAATTTTTTGAAAATGTTTATCGAATGTTTGAAAATAGTCAAATAACATGTTCTGACTTGTTTTGTCAATTTGCAATCGTTCTCTTGTTTATTATGTTCTTGAAAGAAAGTAAATTATATAAAATATTTTCATATTAAATTGGATTTATCTAATTTTTGACAAATATAATTAAAAAATTTTATGGTGATAATATTGCAACAAATCATTTATTTTTTTAGTGCAATTGCGAAATTTTTATTAGTTTATGATGATGCCATTATTATGCAATGTTTCCATAATTTATTTATTGAAGATGCATCTCCATATGCATATAATGTTTTAATAAATTTATAATTTTCGGGAAAAATCGATAATCTTTGAAAAAATGTTCTTAGAATATGACGACTTGATTTCGAAAGTCTTAAAAACTCACTTGCATTGATTATTCAAATACTTTTGTATCCATACAAACACAACATTAATTCTAGAATTTTCAAAAAATATTGATAAACGTATATAATGTTATAAAAATCGCAAGCCTGAATTTATAGCAAAATATATTGGAGCAATAGATTTAAAAATATCGCAAATAATGATGAAATATGATGAAAATATTGACGATGAGAATATATTGATGATAAATTAATCAAAGACGAGCCGACAAAATGGCGTTTCATCGCATAGCGGTGATAGATTGATTCGAAAAACACCCGTTTCGGAATCATAGTTAGATAGTTTTATCTGTTAAATTAACAATTCTAAGTTTAATATATATCAAGAATATTGTAAAATAAGTAATAATTGATACGTAATCAATCAAAAAATAAATATGGATTCCCAAATCAAATTAAAAAAAGAATTTAATATTCGTCTTTTTTTTAATTTTTATAAATTTTCCATTTGTCTAACTGCACGTTGATTATTGTTTAACCTTGCAGTAGAAGTTAGAATACTGAACAAATGTTATTAAATTGGTCATCAATTTAATGTTATCAACGATTTTTAGGCATCTTATAAACCTACAAAAAATTATTGCAAAGAGTTATGGTAAAAATTATTTATTGTAATCAAATTGAATAAATTATTTATCATTGTTTAAATGCATTTCTAATGCGATATAATTTTACATAAAATCTTTTTAGTTCTTTTTGCCATCGTATCAGAGCAGAGAGAGAAATAATAATATGCGAATCAAAGCAATAATATATTATAAATTTATGATTTATAAATCTACTTTAAATGTGATGATACAAAATAAATATACAAAATAAATTTTACGGATCGTATACTTTTCGCTTCTTGATCCAAAATCTTAATAAACACAAATATTTATTTCTAATAACCGACGATATTTCTAGAACATATTTTGTATTCTAAGACAAGGACATTTTTTGATTAATCATTTAATAACGTGCCGTCGTTAACATAGTTTTGCGAATATTTCGTACGATAAAGGAAAATGATAAACGCAGAAATCACCGATATTGAAGTGCATAATGTAAGATTTCCGACATCAACACGAGCTTTCGGAAGCGACTCAATGGTACGCATTATGATGTATTAATTTTTTTATTATTTTATTATTTAACATCAAGAAAATAAAGATTTTAAACGCATAAATCGATTTTTATTATCGTATAGAATGACGTTTATCATAATTAACTTTTTCTAATAGCATGGCAAACCCAATCATGCTTGCACATATGTAATAATCCACACTAACACGCAGTTTAAAGGATATGGCATTACAGCGACTTTAGGAAGAGGAAATGAATTTGGTATGTGTATTAATAATAATTAGCTGTCTTTCTATCTTTCTCGTTGTTCCTTATTAATAATAACTTGTAGTGGTGTTAGCGTGCAAGCTCATGTTCGAAGATCACGTGAAGGGACAAACGACAACAGAGATCTACTCTGATTTTGCGTCATTTTGGAGAAAGTTAACGAATGACGTGCAATATCGATGGGTAATAAAATGGCACGTGAATATCAATTGTATTAATTAAAGTATTAATTTCTTGGATATAATTCGGATATTTTAGATCGGGCCAGAGTGCGGTGTGGTACATTTAGCCACAGCAGCTATCGTGAACGCATTGTGGGACTTGTGGGCACGTATAGAGGATAAACCTCTTTGGAAGTTGCTCACAGACATGTCGCCTGAACAGCTCGTTTCCACGATGGAGTTTAAATATATGTAAGCCAAAATGTTATATAGCTTTGTTATGTAGCTTTTTATATCTGTAACGAAATTAATATTTGAAAGATTTTCATTGAAAGAATCTATGTAAAGTAATTTTTAATTCTATTTTATATTAAAAATTTTTTTAAATATTAAACTTTCTTTTAAATTTCATTAAAGATATAATTTTATATTATTAGAGTATAATTTTATTAGAGTACAATTTTATTAGACTTATAGTTTTTTATTTTATTTTATATTCAAAATTCTTTTAAATATTAAAAGCTTTCGAGCTTTATTAGAGGTATAAAGTAACGATTTTTTGTTTTATTTTATATTCGAAATTCTTTTAAATATTAAGAGCTTTCGAATTTTATTAGAGATATAAGGTAACAATTTTTTATTTTTCGTTATATTTAATATCTTTTTAAATGTGAAGCTTTCGGATTTTATTAGAAGTATAAAATAGCCATTTTTTTTGTTTTATTTTATATTCACAATTCTTTTAAATATTAAGCTTTTGAATTTTAGAAATACACAAAATATGCGTAATATGCGTAATATAAAAGATTTTGTATTTCATTTTATATTTAAAATATTTGTTCTTTTATATGTACAGTAGAGACGTGATAACCGAGGAGGAAGCAATAAAAATACTTAAAGAGCAATTGCCATATAAAGAGCAATACGAGAAGCATCTACTGACAAAAGGATATCCAGCATATACCGCTGATATCGGATGGTGGAATTATAGCAATCAACAGATGAGAAGTGCCTCTAAGAAATTCCAAAAACTCCGTTTTAAGGAATACAAGACGTTTGTGGGTAACACGATTTCTGAAAGCTGTCAGAGGTGCATTTTGTTACGCCATGTATTGGGCAAGAAGAAGAGAATAATAATAGACGCGAGTCAATTCTGGGATCAGGACGAAGTGGAACATGTTGCGAAACGTTTGGCACACTATCGGATTTTTGGTATCGAAGATCCGTCATCTCCCGATGATTTTTTAGCGTATACCGAGATGCGCGATGAGTTAAATTATCGATTAATATACAAAGTTGAAGTGACCTGCGGTGAAACATGCGCAAACCGTGTCCAGTTCAAGCAGTTCTTGAAAAATGCCGCGATCAATTACTGGAATCTCAACGTAGGGAGACTCGGCGGAGTTAACGAAGCTCTAGTTGTATGTTTAATGGCAAAAAAACATAACAGTAAGTTCGCGATTAATAATAATTATATCTTTTAAATTCTATATAATATACTTCAGAAAGTAGCTTTTCGGAGGCAATTTTCATCTAGTGAAACGCAATTTCTTTTGTTTATAGTACCTGTATGGGGACATGCTGGTGGAATAGGCTTAGGCGAAATGAATCAGCATCTTCAAATATGGAGCTTCATCTGCTTGGGGAATCATAATGCTAAGATGGAATATGTAAGTCATCAGCATGGATATTTTGAAAATCCTGTACACGTGAGCAATTTTCATTTCGTCCTGCCTAAACGTGCTGGATTTTCAACTAAGCTTAAAGATAAATGTATTGTACGATGGTCTTACCCAGAAGGTTCACGATGGAAGGATTTATTTAAAACAATTTAAAACAGTTTTTCCAGAACAAATATTGAATAACGAATTATACAAAATAAAATGCTAATAAAAACCAACAATATAAAATTATAAAAGTAACTGTAGAAATTTTTGATACAAGTATACATAAATGGATGTTTATACATATTATTTAGTTAAAAAATTATAAAATGCATTTACTTTGAAATATATAATCTTCAGCAAAATGTGTTAAATATTTTTGTCCTCACAGTTGCATGAAATCTGCAAAAATTAATTTGTCCACTTCGCATATAGAAAATAAAAAAGATGAAAAAGAAAGAATACTAAGACTCATATTATATAAATCAAAAACATTGATGTGCTTGTATTACTTTTTAATTTAAAATATATATAAACTGTACATATATATATATATATATATATATTTATAAGTAGCATATATCTATATGTATATTTGTATGTAATATAATTAATGTGAGCATGATAAATTAATAATGCGTGTAAAATATTTATACGAGTGGCAGTTGAGCTGAGAGAATCTTAAATTTTTCTAAGAAATTGATAAAAGTCATATCTATCTATTCCATAAATATTTACCGTCTTATGCTTCGTGGAAAATTTATATCTTTCTTCTTTCAATAGAACAAATAAAATGAAAATAAATTGAAAATTAATAAAGACCCTAATCATTATCAGTCCATTATATGGAATATATTTCAAATTATTAGCACACAAGCGATTCTCATCATAAAATCCTTCATAGCGCAATATATTATCGAACTAGAGTAGCCAATATCATTCTGCGAATGGACATAAATTGCTTTGATTTCAAATTATTGATATTATTCATGTAAATTAATTTTATTAATTTTATTAAAGTTATTAATTTATTAATTTTATCCAAAAAATTAATAAATAAACTGTTCGCTAATTTCGTGAAAATGAAACGCGAAAGTAATTCGAGAAAATGAAATTATTCATAAATCTTTTAAATTAAAATAAATTCTGATCCGAACGTTTATACATATGTAAATTTCACATGTATACAAATTATATATATATGAAATATTATATTGTATATATTTAGTTTATACATATATAAATTTCATATATAGATATATAAATTATATAAATATTATATACATATAAAATGTATATAATTATATATATAATTATATATATATAAAATATTATATTTCAGCCATTCGCATATTATAAATATCGCTTTCTCATTTTGTATTTAAATTTAGATAGTACTAAAATTAGATGTATACGCTTTTTCCTCTACCAATACATGCTCACGAATCCTTTTTACGCAAAATTATCATGCAAGAAATATTCTTCGTTTCAAGAATTTGCTATATTTGAATTATAATAATTATTTGATAATATAAGATGTAAAATTAAATTTTATAAAAATATTTAAAAAAAATTATTGCTACAAATTCTTGCGATCGATTGTAATGTAGCAACAATAAACGTTACTTCTCTTGCATGATTTCGCTTAATAGGATCCTATCGTCCGTTGTTAGTATCTAATTCTTACCCACTGTTTCAATGTAGGTGACTTATATACTAGAAGTTTTCATTGGGGCACCCCCCGATGTCTGTACAGTATGTTCTTTTTATAAATAACTCTTATAAATTAGTATAATCTACGTGTCTTATTCCGACATAAAAATCATACAATGTACATATAATCATACAATGTAATGCTTGCTTAACGGCGATCCACTTTTAATACTGCGGGTAAATTCTGCTCTTCGCTATCGTGGTATGTGTGAATGTGCTTTTGTAATGACATTCTCTCCGATCGGTCTCCAATCTTTTAGAATACCTCCCGCACCTGTTTGTTTCAAGAGTTGTTCAAGGAGCTGCCGCGACGAATCGAAAAGTTCGGAGCTTAAGCTAACTTAATACTCTAGTAAAGAGGTAAGTTTCAGCTGCCCGGGTAAGGCATTTGATCTGGAAGGGCGGATGAGTGATTCTGGTTGGGGCTCTGATGGAAATGTGGACTGGTGCCATCCTGCGAGATATCACCGACGACGGGTTCCTCGTATTTGCCTCTCTTGAAACGCCCATACAGTGACGAATATGGCAGATTATAATGGATCGCTGCTTGATTTATGCTCATGTGCCCTAATCTGTAACAGCAAATTCAGGGACATTCATAGAATGATTTATTATACATTTATACATATAAAAATTTCCATAAAAAATGCATTCATATAATTGAAAACTACAAAGGATTTGAAATGTGTTGCAAATATTTAAAACTTTTAAGACATGTATGTCTAATAAATAAAATTTATTAAACTCAAATCAACATTGATTTATTACTGGTAGTGTATTGATTTTATCGAATATAAAAAAGTGTGAATGTCAATATAGAGTCACTTATTTGATACCTGACGGCCTCGAGAGCTTCAGTCATAGCGTCTTCGCTCCACGGTGTGGGATTGCTCCTGCTAAGCTCGATTCCTTCCCGCTTGCATCTTCCATACAGGGTCCCCGTGGGTATACCGAATTCCGTCGACGCTCTCTGTACGGATGTCTGACCAGACCTTATTGCTTCTAGAGCGCGATCCAAATCGGCGGGCGTCCACGTAGTGGGACTCGCGTTGAAAGGCGCAGCCAGTCTGATGCCTTCTCTCCTCGCAATCTTGTATAATGTACTCGAAGGTATACCATATGCTTTGGACGCTTTGTTAGCCGAAATGGAACCGGTGCGTAACGCTTCTAAAGCATTGTTCAAGCTCTCGTCGCTCCAAGATTTCGTGGGACCGTCCTTTTTCGGCGTGTCAATGCCCAATCGATGCGCCCGTTGCCATAGAGTCGTCGATGGAATACCAAATGTTGCTGAAATGTTAATTTACTCATCATTATATTATTAACGCTATATTTTATAAAAATTCGATTTATTAAATTGATAAGAGATAAAAGTCAATAAGAACCAACACTATCATTGGTGTGCAAATTCCGAGAGTCTATAATAATAATTTCTTTATTAAATCAAGATCTTTAAAATGCATTAATAATATAAAATTAATCATCAATTTAATAATTGTGATATTATTTCAGTTTTAATTTGGAACTTATTAAAAATTATAACTTTATCTAATATGGAAGAAATATTCATAGATTTCAAATAAGAGCAGAATTTTTGAGGATTAGTTCTAATTCCAAAATGATTAAATGATTTACATAATTACACAATTGACAATAGAATGTTCAAAGCGAATGGCGATACGGATGTCATTTCTGTTTTCTTACCCGAGGCTTTTGTCAGGCTCATGTTGTGATTTCTCAACGCCTCCAAAGCCGCGTCCATGTCTTCCTGCGTCCACGATTTCGATCCGTGATGATGCGAGCTGGATTGTCCGCTGTGCCCCCTCGAATTGTTCTCGCCCGAATCCGACTGACCGGAGCTTCCCGACGGCATCAGTCCCAGCAGCTCCGGCGTTATCATCATCATGTTGTCGCTGTCGGCGGCATTCTTCGAACTAACGCTCGCCCGATCCGACATGTGGCTGTCTATGTCGATCGTGTCCGAGGAGTCCATCGTGTGCAGCGTCTCGAACTTGATTTTGACGCTGTCGCAATTCTGAATCTCTGCGAACAGGCCGCGGGAAATAGGCATGACACGCCGCTGCTGTTGGCGTTTCGTATCGGGGAAGCCCGACATCGATAACTTTCGCGACGGTATATGTCTTCGCCGTGGGACTCGCGGAAGTTACTCTCCGCGTAAGCCTCGATGGCACCTGAGAGGATCGATAAGCGAGCGCTGTCGAAGGCAAAACTGGACGCGGAAGGACGCTAAATGAGGTTGCGTGGGCTGGTGCTACGGACCGAGCAACGCAAATCTAATCGCGACCAGTTAAGCGTGATTAGGCCAATTATTTTGATTCCCTGTCCGCCTAATGACCGGCTGCACTTTCAGCCCGATAGTGTTTTGCTCCACGCCGCGTCCAAGAGACGAATAGAAACGTACGACGGTCGGCCGACGTTGAATGGCCCGAGTAAATGGGAGACTTCTATCGGGCGGTGATAGCGAAACAAGACACGATGATCATCGATACACTATTGGATATATTTAGTCATCCAACTGCGGAGTTCGCGAGAATAACACTCGAATATCCAACTTTGCCAATGTAGATTACCTTCAATCTCGGTTTATTTTAATCTTCATTTTTTTTTCTAATTTTTAAAAATAACAAAAGATACAAAGTCAGTTAAACCGAGATTAAAGTTACAATATACATTGGTAGAAGTGGACATAAATCTGATAGAACCAGAGAATTTTTGCGAAAAGAACTTCTAGCTAGAATCATATATTTCCAAAGGCAATAAAATTAACGTAAAATACTTAAACCAAACATAATCTTGTTGCTTTACCGCGATGAATTTTTTGTAGACTTGAGTCGCGATTTACACATATGCTTACTAAATATTATCATCTTAAGAAATTAGTGTTTTTACTGCATTTGTGCGCTTGAAAAAGGTTCCTTTATAGTTCTTAAAATATGCATATAGTTTTCCCTTTATTACCCTTTCGTGACCAACAAGATATATGCGTCCCATTTACAATATCTCTTCGCGATTAAGTCCGCTGGGACCATTCTCCCTCCGCCCTAGTTTTATTTTGTGCTGTTTATTAGTAAAAATTGTCAAAAAAAAAAAAAAATTCGAAAAAAATTAAAAGTGATTACTTTTCTTTTTTTTATGCACTTGTATGATTACAACGATCGTCGTCGAGAATCGCTATTCTCTCGAGGGGTAAGAAACAGTACTCAAGAATCGTAAAGTTTTATACCTGTATGATGATCTGGATCCCTCAAGTGAGTGATGGTGGTGCCGACCAGGGTGGCGCTGGGAGGGGTAGGTTGAGTCTCGGGGGGCAAATCGACCTCTCCGGGATCCGGATGATGGCCATAGTGCCCTAGCCCTGTGTGACAAAACATGTCACCTTTTTATTTAACGTGAAAAGGGTCTGTCCTGATCGATTCTGGAAACGGTAAATCGCCCCACACCTGGGAGCTCCCGAATAACCGCGACAAAAATGTTTCTTTCTTTTTTTCAAATCTGTTCACAAGATATCTATTCACATCAAAACTTAAAATGCACATAGTGTGCTGACAAATATTATTTGGAAAAAATTTTTGTAATAAACCAAAACAATTTGTATAAGAAAAATAAATTGATTTTTAACATTTAGATTTTATTAAAAAACCAATAAAAAAAAAAAAAGAATAAAATTTGACAAGTACGAAGTTCCAGGTGTGGGGCAAAAATTTTACGCGGTTTACTTACCGTTGTTGTTACTTGTGCCGTTACCGTTGTTGTTATTATTATTATTACGTTGGCAAGTTTCCAATGCTACTGCTGCTGTTGCTGTCTCCGTGCACTCGTCATCTTCAGCCTGCCAGTCCCGGTGGTTCTGCGGAATATCCGGTACGAATTTAGCGTCGACCCTGACGAGATCGAACCGCCCGAAGACACGGGACAGCCGTTGCGTTTTCCTCACTTCGTCTTTTTCAACGCGTATCAATTCTCTTTACAAGCGATCAATTCTCTACTACTATAGCTAAACTTCAGATGAGTTCTATCTATGTTGCGATAATTTTTTCACATAACACAAATTTAAATTTTTTATAAACATAATCTAGACACGGAAAAATGGCTTTTTGCTGAAGCATAAAAACTTGACCAGATACAGATCTAGAAATCTAAAATTTTGTTGAACCATCAAAATAATTACGCTATGATGGTTGTTAGAATATTAAAATTTTCTCATTAATTGAAAATTTTCTCTTAATTTTCTCATTAATTAAATTTTCGCTTAAGTGTTCTAATCATTTTGATGGTTCAACGAAACTATTTTCAAATCTATATTTAGCCAAATTTTTATCGCTTTAGCAAATCGTTCTTTCGGTATATTATTATAATATTTCTGAGTTCTTTTGTAAGTTCTTATTAAAAATTAAAAATTAAGTAATAGATTTATCTTCGATAATAAATCAGTTTTATAAATAACTTCTGGATAGGCACTAAAACTGAAAAAATTTAAAAAAAAACTTCAAAACTACATATCGTATTTATATAATTATAAGCACTCTTCTCGATGTTTCATAAAATATACATTTAATTACAGTTTAGTGCCTAATAATCTTATTTTTGAAATTATATAAATTCAAGGACAGTTATTTTTGCTGCCAACTATGTGCTACTATTTTTAACGGTCTATATATATATATATATATATATACCGATTGCTCATCTATTTAATTATTACAATTAAGTTTTGATAATAAAATAGAGTAGCTGAACATTGAAAACAGCTTTACAAGGAAACCTCTCGAAATGTCAAATTCTGTGTTTAGTAGTTTTGTAAACACATAAATAATGGATTACATAAATAAATTTAAAAAATATCATTAATTGCGACTAAAAATGATTTTTAAGAAACTTTGTAAATAAAACGGATCTTAGATTTTTTCGTTACATCTTAAAAATTCTAAAATATAAAAAAATGTTATATATTTTATAATAAAATTAACATTTAAATATTCACTTTAACAATATTAAAAAAAATTATTTTTAAAAATGTTCAATTTTTTTTTGAAAATAATTATTTTTTAGAAATATTACTTATCAATAAATAGAGGTAATATTATTATAAAACTTTTGTATACAATTTTTTTGTCTTAAATAATTTTTGAGATATAAACTCTAAAGAAAAAAATCTAAAATCCATTTTACTTATAAGAGATGGTTTCATCCCTAAAAATAATTTTTTAGCCACAATTGATATTTTCTAAATGTATCTATTTATCTTATCTATCTATGTATACAAAGTTTTATTAAAATCAGAATTTAACACTTGGCAAGGATCTCTTGTTAGTCGCATCTCTCAGGTAGGGGAAGTTACCTCTTTGTTATCGCGGCTATAATCGTTGTTGGCTTCTTCTTCTTTGTAACGATCGTAATGTCTCGGGTCGGTGGCACGCGGCTCAAACGTGGGCCGCTCAATTCTGGGTCTCTTATACCGTTGGTGATGCTTCTTCAGCTTTGTGTAGTTCAATCTCGGGGTGCCGGACTCCCTCGGCGGCGAGCTCAAGCTCACAGGTGGCGGACCGTCTCTGTTCTCCGGCACCTCGCACAAGCCCTTGATCTTCAGCTGGTCGGCCGTCTTCAAGAGCGACTGTGGAAGAAACGGAAATCACTTTAAGTCACCAAGGCTCAGTTGTGTAACTTCAAAGTAACGCGCATCCGTTACCGTACCACTTCTAAAAACATGCTTAACGAAGAACATACATATTTGATTAGAGACATAATGTCTCCTAAGATGTCTCGGCACGTTTCCTGTTCGTTAAAATATTATTGGTTTCTAACACAAGAATTGTTGCAATTTCGTATTAGAAATTTCCATAAAGATCTCAAGAATTAACGTTTATGAGTTACCGTATCCATCACGTGGAGGAGGCGACACACTGAGTGTCCTCGCTCCTGAGTGATTAATTCGTTAATTAACGAAATCGCATAATCGAGAGCAGCCGTGTGCGGGAACGCATGCGAAAAGGCGGCCGCGCTGGCGGATCAAGGCGCGAGAGCGCGG
>NW_028297193.1:5926922-6005187 GCF_055798465.1 Pogonomyrmex barbatus
CTAGGCAAAAATTCGCGCGTGTCCCAGATATAGACCTTTCGCCCGCACGTCGAGGTGGCCCAGGATTGGTCATTACATCGATGTCCCTCGGGGTAATCCCGTTCTAATCATAAATAACACGTGCGCGCAGGCAGAGGGTAGTCGTCGTGGGTTGAGTGGGATATTGTTGCGCTGCGACGCGCAAAAGCGTTATTTTTGTAAAGCCGATGCATTCGCGTCGAGAGGCGAGTTTGGAAAATATGTATTGTGGGAAGGTGAGAAAAAAAAAAAAAAAAAAAACACGGCGGGCTCCATTATGAAATATAAATTTATTTCCCCGCGTAAATAATTTAATTAACATTGCGCGGAGCGACGCAAATGGATAAACAATTATACCAATTTCCGAATAAGACAAATTGACGTTCTTTAAAATTATAGAATCTGTTAGCGCTTCCACTCGCCGCTCGATGCTTGCTATTTTAAATATTTATGTCAGATAAACGTCACGTTTATTTCCTCTCGTTACACTTACACCGTCGCTCGTGCCACGCTTACGCTTTACACACATATCCTGCGTGTATCCTCCCTAGGATATTAGACGGAACGAGGAGCTCGCACGGCATAACTCGGAGTCATTAAAAGCTCAGCGGTTCGCGAGTAGTTCGCCAGTGCGTGGACGATTATTGCCCTCTCGATATTTGTTATCGTCGGGGTTAACGGTGTCATTTTGCCACTGGTTCGGAGCGAATCGAGGAATAGTCACGATGCGTACGCCGTCATTATCCGTCCATCGGGTCGTTAGAATTAATGAGCGTCGTCCGTCCGCCTGTTCCGCGATCGGCCGACCGATCGTTTTTTTTTTTTTTTTTTTTTTTTTTTTTTTTCCCCACCCCTTGTGATGTTTCACGGTAATTTATTAAATGACTAATAACGGGCGATAATAGGCGCGCGAGAGAGAGAAAGAGAGACGGTAATTTCGTGGTATAACGCAGGTGGACGGATCAAAGGTCGAAATTAAAACCGACGAAGGAGCGTACCTGCATGGCGCGATTTTATTTTACGTTACATACACGAATTCGAGATTACGCTTTAATCATAACGAAGATATTAAACGTTGGAAATATCGAAAATGCGCTTCGTTAGGAACGTCGAGGAATTATCATCGTCACCTTCCCCCGACCGTTTTTCCTTCGTGATCGCGACCGTTATAGGCGAGATCATTAACACGATATCATTCTGTGGCACGACAACATTATCACATTTCGCGAAATTTCGGAAATCATCGCGAGTCGCGGAAATGTTCTCTCGGCTTCGTTATTTCAAAATTATTAATCTCGAACGTAACATCGTTTATACATCGTCCGCGCGATACTTCCGGCGTTAACTTTAATATTTCGTTAAAGATCGGACTAAGCGCAGGTTAAACAGGCCAAGCGACATCAAGTTGAGTCGGTCGATGGCTGTATCATCGGGCGCTAAAGACACCGTAATCGACATAACAACGCTATAAGATAGAACACGAGATTCCCTATCTCGTATGGTCGATTCAATTGAATTTCATCCTACATTACCGCACGTTTCTCGTTCGTTTACCGGCGGTCAGGTGTATCCGACTCTTATTTCGAGGCGTCACGTAAAAGTTGCATCGAATCGCGAATGAACACGATGAGGCTCACGAAGTTTCAACAGTATCGAACAATATTGATATCGAATGGTACCTTTGCTTCCTGTACCGTACAGAGTTTTGGAAATGACGCTTTGACTTTGACGTTACGTTTATCGATATATCGGCGGCGATATAGGGAAGGAAAAAAAAAATATAAACATGTGAAAGCATGTCAGAAAGTTTGTACACAATTGATGGCGTATTCAGGAGCTTTGAAGTAAATATGTTGATTATTTTTATTAATTCTTCTAGCTGTGGAAGCTTTATTTTTGTTATCATCAACACAGAAATAGTGAGATCGACAGATCAAGTAACGAATGTAATAATGTAATAATGATAATAACAATACTTTTTGAAAAAAAAAAGGCACATTGATTGTTACTGATAAGCGGTATCTGATACAAGCAAGAATATCGACGATCCATTAAATTTAAGCGTGCCCCTAATCTCAGGAATAAAACCGCGCGAAACGAAGCGATATCACCTGGTCGCCACTTGCCGGAGCGCTTTTTTTTTCTTTCTGTCTCTCTCTCTCTCTTTCTTTCTCTCTTTCTCTCGCCGTATTTATCTCGGGATACAGCGGCGATCTCATTCCGCACCGGTCGTCCGCCAACTTTGCGCGTCGCGTCGCGAGCGCGTCGCGAGCAGACGCCGAGTTTGCGGTGGCTCGAATTATCGGGCGGCGACAGTGCCGCGGCGAGTTTGCCGAAAAGCAGGGCCGTATGTAGTCTCAGTGCCCGTTTATTGGTTTCTCTCTCTCTCTCTCTCTCTCTCTCTCTCTCTCTCTCTCTCTCTCTCTCTCTCTCTCTCTCTCTCTCTCTCTCTCTCCCCTCTCTCTCTCTCTCTCTCTCTCTCCCTCTCTCTCCCTCCCTCTCTCTCCCTTTCGGTGTGTAACGAGAAGGCGAGCGAGCGCGAGCGAGTAACGTGCGATAACGGCCCGGGCGGATTGTAATTGGCGAAGCGCGGAACTGGAACGAACTCGTTTCGCAGTGCACCGATAAGATCCGTTATCGTATACGTTTGGCGCGGGCTACGCGAGGAATCGTCCTCGATGCCTCTCGCTCGCGCGTCCGACGAACCGTGGCCGACCGCGCGACGCGAGGAAAAAAAAAAAAATATTTCGCGCGACCCGACTTCAAGGCTGATACAATTCGAGACGCGTATTAGAGTTTTGCGCCGCGCCTAGCGCGGGCTTTTCCCTTTCTCTAGTCCGTGACCTCGTTCGTTCCCCCGACATAAATCCGTCAGGAGATCCGCGATGTCCACGCTTCGTTTGGGGACACCCTTTTCCCTCTATCCCGCGCTCTTTCTCTCTCTCTCTCTCTCTCTCTCTCTCTCTCTCTCTCTCTTCGCCGCTCCCCTTTCCGCTCGCGGCCCTCTCACGCCATCCGACCCCTGCCAGCCACCCTCACTCCCACTCCTCTTTCCCATCGTCCTTCTCGCGAGAGTGCGTTCGATCGACCTGAATTTTTTTCCACGCTCGAATCGGGAGCCCTGAGAGCAATTTCTCGACTCGTCGCGGGGTGGCCGTCGCCGAGGAAAACCCCGAGGAAAATCGTCCGATCGATCTACCTTCGGTCTTCAGGTCCGAAACGAACGACGAAGAAGAGTGAACGCGTTCGCAGCGAGTACGACGGAGACAACAGATAGAAAAGAGAGAGGGAGAGAGGGAGAAAGCGAGAGGCAACGGTACTCGAGGGTATAGAGAAGAAGAGAGAGAGAATCATAGGCTGGGGGGGTAAAGGAAAAGAGAGACGGTGAGAGAGCAGACACAAGTATGTGCAGCTTGCGTTGCACATGTATATAACGATGCTGCGTTTGTGTGTGTTCTGCCGCGGGTGGGCGACCCGTTATTTAAGCGGCGTACACAGAAACCGCCTACACTTATTGAAAAGTTGTAGATATTCAAAATTGTGCAGATACCTAATTTAGTTAATTTTGCAATTTCGAAATTCTATCTGCAGCTAGATATACTGCGTTCATGAATAATTCAGAATATTTGTACAAATTTGTCTAATCTTTACATTTAAAATTGTAAATAAAGATAATGTATCCTGATTTTTTAACCGTATAAATCGGCAGTAAGGTTGGTGAACGTTCTAGAATTTTTTCTAAAAAAAAAAAAGATTTATGAAAATCACTATTTATATCTATTTATTTATATAATTAATTAAATATTTTACGAATTTATAAAATGTAACATAATGTACTAAAGTTTTATATATTTATAATGTGTGTTATATATCTGTATATATTATTATATATATTATTTATAGCGCATATATATATATTTGCAGTAATCGTAAATCATAAGAAGGGACCTAATGATACAACTTTCTATTAAATTTATATAAATTTATCACATTTATACCAAGATCTAAATTATTTTTTATTCTTCTTTTAAATGAAGTTAAATTCATATATCATATATATTTTTAATCTTTCTAAAAATAAAATTTTGAAAAACTATTTAAAATAAAAGATACGAACTTTGATAATTGAATTTAAGAGTGATTATTTTCAGCAATAAATTTTGACATTAATAAACGAACGGCAAAGTCAATGTATTATTTTTATATTATTTTTAGCTTTATTATAAATTGTAATAGTAATGTAGAATAAGATCGCTATCTAACGACGTATACGTATTATATTATAGCGTAGTCGTGTGAGAAATATTACTCTTTAACCAATTGTGAAGGGAGCTTAACTTCAGCGTGGTGGACAGGATGAGGTACACGTACCACCACACCGAAATCTTACGAGCTTGCCTGTGCTAACTACCTCCTATCTGCCCTGCCCGAGGCCCTGAAAACGCTCTACGTTACGCCTCGCGGGGACCCATTTCGCGCGAGCCTCGGGCACAGGGGCGTGTGTCGATTCCGAGTGCCTAGTGCTTAATTAAAATTTCCACTCATCTTCTCATCTTCTCATCTGATTGTAACATGTCAACGATCAAAACTATACTCATGATCATCTCAAATTTGTGCAAATTTTGTTAAACTTTATCGCATACATATATAAAAAAAAAGTTATAATGTTTTTCCTTAAAGTTCATGATTTTCTTTTTAAAATAGTACTTATTTTTGTTTTTCAGTTTTTTTTTCGTAAAGAAATGATTTTTCTCACAATTTTCTGCAAAACATTTTATGTTTTTTGACATAACTTTTAACATTATTATCAAAATCTATTTTCATTTACAAATTTAGATTTTATATAATTCAGCATTCTAATTGAAACATTTTTTTATTATTTAATTAAAATCCAGTGCAAAAAGAAAAAGTTTGAGTTCAAAATATCTATTGCTGTAAATTAGGATAATTTTTATATGGCTAGTTGAAGATTAAAATTGTAAATGCGCAAAACATTGCTGGAAGACGTGAAAATGAATATTTTTTAGAAATAAAGAAAAAGAAAAAAGAACATAAATTAAATTTATTAAAAAATTGTATTTTAATGAAATGAAATGAATGATGGTGTTTTCCTTTGAGAAAATATTGTTGCAATTCTTCTATAGTAGAAGTAATTTCGCTTTTATTCAATTTGAAAGTGACCTTGAAAATTGTCTAAACTATGAAAGGAAAGTGACGTTGACAAATGGATGCAAAGCTATGTAACAAGGAATCCTTTTCAGGGAAATACGAGAAAATGCATCTATTTATAAGTTATATGAGAATTGCTGAAAATGAAGATGACTTAAAAAAAGATAATTTTGTCTTGTTTGATTTGCGACGTTTCTTGTATAATTTAAAAAAAATAAATAAATATTATGCCTTGTACTTGCACAAATTTGTACCTAATCGTTAATGAATAATTTTTTTTTTTTTTTAATATCGAGAATCCTCAAGTAATTTCTTATTTTGATGAAGTTATGACTATTTTAGAATACTATAAGAATTGTAGTAAGAAAAATTGTATTTATTTTTGTGCATTATTTGTATTATTTTAGTACGTAATTATTAATCTTTAAAAAATCACAGAGTGATATCAATCATTCTAGTTTTAGAAAGAAAATATTTTTTTAAGTTACGCAAGATTTTATGTATAAAACTTCTACTATTCGTGATAGTTATCTTGTCAAATTATTTTTAAGTTTATTTTTATTTTAAATTTTTAATCAGATTGTAAATGTGATTATAAAAACACTTGTACGCGATTAAAAGAAAAATTTAAAAAGCCTCTGTCTAAAACAGACATTATAACATTTGAAAATCAATAGTGTAGAAGCTTTCATATGTTCGAAAATTAGAAAATTATTAAATTAGAAATTAGAAATATTAAATTAGAAAATTACTAAATTATTTTTTAAATAATAAAATCTTTGTGTGTGATATAAAAAAAATTATATTTTTACAAAAACAAAATTACAAAAATTAAATTTATTCTTTTCTTAAATATGAAATTATGAATTAAAGTGCGAAATTATTTTATGTGAAAAATTAATATCTTAATATCTATGGCCGAATGGGTGAGTTCTCAATAGTATAAAAGTTTGAGGGAAAAATTGTGAGGTAAAGTTTGAAAATTCTGGAGAAAAGGAAGCAAGCCGTGACCAAGTTTTACTTTCTTTGGTTATTGCAGAGACGAGTCAATCACCGAGTAAAACGATACCGAGAAAGTAAAAGTGTTTCCATTGATACTTCAGAATGACCTATTTCGAAAGTGCAACACAGTGATAAATTATTTTTATAGTTACGTCAATTACGTTGCATCTGTCTCGATTACGTTATGCATGACTAACTATATATCTGTCCGATAAATAAATGAAACGCGCAATGATAATGTACATACTGTACGTTGATAATATATAGTGTAATTAATTTGTAAAAATATGTTTAATGTTGCGATACTTTTATATCTTTATGCCACTTCTTTATCACGCAGAATTTTTTTGAAATGATGAGAAGAAAAGCAGAAACTTGCAGTTGAGTCGATTAACTTTGCTCGGATCTATGAGCCTTAATATGTAATGAAATACCTGTTATTATCTTTTATCCCCGAAGCAGACACTTTATCTCTTTCTTTTTTCGTCTTTTTCTTTTCTTGTCTTTTCTCACGAAAGACAACACGTAGAAAAAGGATAGTACATATAAAAAAGTATTATTTATTGAATATATTTTATTTTTGTAATAATCTTTTATAATAATCAGAATATATCATAGAGAAGTATTAAAAGAGGAATCACTTATCATCATATAAAGTTTTATTAAAGTTTACTAAATTTTTGTGTATATATGTTAGAAAAAAATTCTAAAAAATGTTTTGGAATAGTATATAAAAAAATATGAGCAGTAAAATTTAAATAATAATAATCAATAAATTATAAATATGTAAATTAATTAAACACGAATTAAATTGAACATCGAATCAAATTGATGTATTTGATGATCCATCTGACTTGATTTGAGTTATTTCGATTCGGATTTGAATTTCTATTTGGATATTGAATTTGGATATTGAATTTCTATTCGGATTTGAACCTGAACTATTTTCGAACATTTGACAGGTTTAAATCATATATTGACAATTCTATAAATCATATTTTCCACTATACTATATTATTAAACTAAGATAATTTTTTATAACTAAACGTTTTACACAGTTCATCTTTACTCCTTTTCTCTCTACGTTGCAAAAAAAAAACGAAGAAAGATAAACAGTACAAGAAGTTTAATTTAAAAAAAAAGATAGATCTGTCAAAAATTTTGTTTTGTGCATATATGCACATGATCTTAGTTCATGTAGATATGTTATGGAGATAATATGGATTTTATTAATGTCTATTTAACTTCTAACATAGAGATAATAGTACATTAGAATATTTTAATAATTAATAATTTATGATTTTTCAGTTATTACAATACTAAAAAATATATTTAGCTTTGTATTAAACATTTAGACACTATAGAGGCGCGCTGCGCGCAATTTATTTTTTAGTTTGACACCCACACACACACACACACACACACACACACACACACACACACACACACACATTTTTAAATTAAATATAAAATTTAAGTAAATTCTATCAATCTGTCTCAAATCATGTACATGTTTATTTTATATTATGAGCAGCTATTGTGACATGAAGAAACTTATATAATCATACATTTGTAATATTTAATTGATAATAAAATATATATATATATATATTTTATAAATATATGTGTATATATATATATATATATATATATATATATATATATAAAATATATATAATATATAATACACATATATATTTTTTTTTAAAGAAAATATATGAAATATAATATTGTCGTACAACTTAGCTTTTTATATATAGCTTTATTCGTTATGACAGTTATATACGTTTTATGTGTGTGTGTGTGTGTGTGTGTGTGTGTGTGTGTGTGTGTGTGTGTGTGTGTGTGTGTGCGTGTGTGTGTGTGTCTGTGTGTGTGTGTGTGTGCACAGATATACAAATACAAACTATCAAAATGCATTATTTCTATGATGATAGTTACCAAAATGAGTATTACTGTGATAAAAAAAATATAGAGATAGGCTTATTTAAATTGCGCATTGCAAACATATCGAAGTTTTTTTTTCTTACTCTTCTTTCTTTTCTCTTTCTTTTCTCTTTCTGGTTATTTGCTTTTTGTTTTTTTTCCTTTTTTCTTTTTTTAAGTGAGTTGTATGCTTTTAATCTTTACCTAAACTTTCACTTTTAAATCTTATCTATCTTAGTCTATAAATAAATGCTTTTTTGTGATTGAAAAAAAAACGAAGAATTTTCCAGATCAATGTTTGCGTTTTCTGCCTTCTTTGAACATTTTTTACCATTCGAAAACCCTTGTCTTCACTTAATACCAAAAAATGTCCACTACTTCATGAAATTTCGTAAAATTTCAAAAACAAAATTATTTATGCAAATTCTTTGTTCAACAAAATTCGACATGTTAAAAATCACCGAAAGTATTTTTTTTCAATCACAAAACAAGCATTTATTTGTAGACTGAGAAAAATAATGATATGACATTTTAAGCAGAGATTGGAAACAGTTCAAGTAATCTAAAAAAAAAAAATATTTCTTTGATATGATCAAAATACGTAATTTAAATGAGCCAATCATATTTTTTCATCACAAGTAATACAATGAAAGTAACCAATCGGCATTGCGGAAAAGAAGCAACGATAAACTTCGATACACAATGAGTATCGACTTAATATGTCTGTTTTAAAATTAAATATATTTATCTTAAAATATGAATTTATCATATAGTCGATATTATTTTTATAATATTAAAAATTTCTCTTATTATTTGTGTTAAAATTTATCCGACAATAACTAAAAGTTCTATTTCAATGATTCGATTGAGTTCGATTCAATTCGATTCGATTCGAGTGAAATTTTCTCAGTTTGATTTGATTCATATTCGAAAAAGAAATGAAATTCTTAATTCACATATCTGTCAATCAGAATTATTTTTAATAATTTTCGACTGTGATTTTTCCGATTGACTAAATCATTTCTTTTAGTTTTCGTTATTCCGTTATTTGTGTAGAACTAACGCTCAAAGTGTTATCTTTATAGAATCGATTTTGTCTTCTTTTGATAGTATAAATACATTTTACTTGAAGAAAAGCGTAATATGTTTAATATAAACTTGCTGCAAAATAAAATAGTCGATTTGAAAATATATTTTTAGCTTTAATAAAAAATTGGTTGAAGTGAGACATTATTCAAAATAAGAAAAATAGAAGTAAATTCAACAATAACAAATATCATGAAGCAACGTGTCCTAAATGTAGTGTATGTAAAAGTATGAAAAAGATACTGAGGCACCATACATTTAATAAATATGAAAAAAAGAGTAAAGGTATATTTTACAAAAAAAACTTTACTTTTTGTGAATTGCTGTTTATAATATTCTTGAAAATTTTTGAATTCTAGGACTCTACTAATGGAAGAATTAGTTGATTTACGATCATCTCTTTTGTGGTATTTTGTATTCTTTATTTTTCTATACAGCTTTGTAATAGATTTCAATAAAACTGCTGTTTCATGTTTTATTGTACTTTATTTACAAATGTTAGCAGGGATCTTTTTTCTAAATTTTAAGCTCTAAAGTTCTAGACAAAAATTGTATTTCTTAAATTTCTTTTTTCCACCAAATATAGCGAAGATTCGAACAAAGTACAATTTCACACTAGTCATTTTGAAATGAATCAACGGCTAACAATGACATACGATTCGCTAAAATATAATAAAAACGACCCACTTTCCACTTTTCCATTTTGTTATTTTGAAGAAACACACACATCGTATTGGTCGCACAGGCGACGCCAAATTCCGACCCTCGTATATTGATACATTGAAAAAATAAATACAATATGCTACCACAGTATAATCGTGTCTGATTATGATAAAAGAAAGATTTGAAAAGTCAGATTTGTGTTTGCGTTCTTCTTTTTATAGACTTTATCCTATGACTCGAAAAACAGCAGTTTTAATCATTTTAGGTAGAATATGCGTTTTATTTTCTTATTCCAAGCTTAACAGCGCGATTCTGCTTTTTCTTCATTTGCGACTTTTTCTTATATATTTTACTTTTGAGAATATTATAGCAAAGATTATGAAAGTAAAAGCTTTAATTAAATAAATCCATTTCAAATTGTTAACGATGCGCTCTGTGATAGAAATTCGAGCGTAATATCGTAATTGAATCTATTGAATTGTCGCGATACTACATACATTGTTATGGGCAACAGAAACAGTGATTACACTTAAATAGTTAAAATTAAGGAACTGATAAGATTTTTAACTCAGAAATTAAAATAATTACCAGATTTTGGCAATACATAGAGAATATTTTGGTACGTAATGCGCTATTTTTATTTGCTGTACGAATTCATCTTAAAGGGATAAAAATAAAAATTAGCCCACTTTTGTTCTCGTTTTATTACTTATTGTTAAAATTTTGTAAAAAAACTCATTTTTTAAAGTTCCACTTTATTTATTTGTTTTTATTTGTTTAACATTTTAGATTAGAAGTGTGCACGCCGTAAAAGTAACCAACGGTAAAGTTAGTAATGTTTTGGAAACAAAATATAAATAAAAATATAAATAAAATATAAATAAAATTTGTTTTCGACTTATATTAGTTTTTATATTTATATAATTTTTATATAGTTTTTTTTTTATATTTTTATAGTTTAACTTAATCTATATATTTTATTTTACATGTTTTTATTTTATTAATCGCTAAGTTACAATTTTACAATTTTTGAAAACGCATTGACGGAATTTGAACCTAGGAATTCGGATTAACAATCTAACACTAATGCTGATCGTACGCTTGTTGTTCGCATCCGTTTATTTTTGAAATTTTGAATTGTAACTAATTTGGTTATTATATATCTCGTCAAGAATTACGTGTAGAAAGCTTTTTATATTTTTTAAATGTTTTTATATTATTTATTATAAATATTTTCTTAAAATTATAAAAAATTATATAAGCATTAGTATGAGCAAGAATTGAAATATCAAAATTAATGCAAATTTAGTATCACTACTACTTCATCGATTCTTAATTACAAAGATTCTATTAAAACAAGTATTTTAAAGTAGATCGCACTTAAAGTTAATCGAGGAGTCGGATTTTATTGAAATTCTTATGACTCATGTGCGTTAAGATTAAGTTAATGTGGACAGAAGGTTCAGGGGTGAAAACTCGAAGTCAAAATTTTTATGACGTCTTTACGCCACATGTGTTACCATGAAAGGTCGTGGAGCTGGGCGCTGTAAACAGCAATTTGAGCGGTAGTTATGCGCACGAAATTACGTCGCGCGCC
Organism: Pogonomyrmex barbatus; assembly: GCF_055798465.1. NCBI lineage: Eukaryota > Metazoa > Arthropoda > Insecta > Hymenoptera > Formicidae > Pogonomyrmex > Pogonomyrmex barbatus. Next base: position 5,938,384 of record NW_028297193.1, read on the forward strand.
AAGGACGTAAAGCAAAGAATGCGGAACGTGACAACATTTTACGAAAATGCATTCTGAATGACTTGCGCGTTATGTGATGTCTCAAGGATAACTGCGAGTTCATAACTTAAACGTAACCATGTTATGACTATAACTTATAATTTATTATTGATTACTTGTCTATATTATATATATATATGAGTACACGCGCGTGCGTGTGTGTGTGTGTGTGTGTGTGTGTGTGTGTGTATGGGTAGGTGGGTGTGTGGGTGAGTGGATGGATGTGGATGGATATGGGGGGAGGGGTGTAAATATAAAAAAATATAAACGAGTAATCAATCGTAAATTACAAGACATAACACGGTTATATATATATTTGAAAAAAAAAAAATATATATATATTTTATTTTTGTTATATTTGTTATATATATATTATATTTTATTTTTTCCCTCTAAATAAATAAATAAAAAAGCTACAATCTAATAATTTAATGCGGCAACATTTATTTCGTTTTTTAATTAATATTTTATAGTTTCTAATATTATGTTCTAAAATGATAATTTTATTTCTATAATTTGTAAATACTTTTAAATTACATTAAAAAAAAGAAGTGTTATATTTTTGTTTTTTCCCTTTAAATAAATAAGTAAAAAAGTTACGGTTTAATAATTTAGTAAATATATCTATATTGTATTTTGTGTTCTCGTTTGAAATTTTTTTTATACTCTTCTATTTTTTTCAGAAAGATGTCATAATCATGTGACACAGGCGGATGGGCATACCAGTTTCGTTCCATAGTTAAAATTTGTATGCTTTCATCCACTAATTGCGGATTTAATCCTTCGTTTTCCATTTGTTATTTTATGGTGTTCCATGTCTGTCTTCCTTCTGTTGTCATTAATTGTTTGTGTAATTCGACATCATTAAAGGTTTTTATATTTCCTTTGTTAAAATCTTCTCGTGGAAAAAGTTGTCGATATAATGTATATTTTACTATATCAATATATTTTTTAATAATTAATGCATAATTAGATTGCATTAATTTGTTTAGTTTTTTTTCGTCTATCGTTACATATTTAGGAATATTTTTATTGTTCCATTGTTTTGAAAAATATAATTTTGTAAAATTGAAGTTTGTAAAGTTATTTTTGTAAAGTTGAAGAAATAAATTATATATATATATATATATATATATATATATATATAGATATATTTATTTATTTATTTATTTATTTATTTATTTGTACTTCAGCTCGTGTTACAACTAGGAAGGGACTTGATTTACATAAATTCAAATCACACTTATCCATTCATACCTCCACCTATCCTAATATCCTATCATATAAAATCACATTGCCATATTTACAACATATTTATATAGTTTTTATATACATATTATATTCCTATTATTTATAATTTTACTTTATTGCCGTGTTATCCTATCGCCTATATACATTCTTATTTACTATTTTCCTATATAATTCAATACCAATTCTTATCAATACCAATTTATTTTTTTTCTTATCTGCTTTCTACATTTTCTTCTTTCTTATTTATATTTATTTATATAAAAAAGATAAATTTCTTTTTATCTTTATGTCACAATTATCATAATTGTAATTACATTGGATTATATTTTTAAAATAATTCTTTTTTTTATAGGTTAATTAAATTTTTTTAGATTAATTAAATTTATTCCCTACAAATTTTTTTCAATAGGCATAATCAAATTAACAGAATATAAGCATTAAAAAAAAATCACCTCTTATACTATATTTTTCAGTATGATATTTTTCTCTCATGGTTTAAAATCACATTATTCATTTCTTTCAATCCGATAATTAAAGAGCAATCCGTAAAGGCAGTGATTAAACGTTAGTTAAATAGTGTGCGATTTACATCGCGGAATCATTTCCGTAAATACGTGAAACAGGAAACAGGGACGTGCATATGTAAATCCGTTTAAACGCTGATCCGTCAAAACGGAACGGGACAGAAACGGGGCGGGGAAGAAATGTTTTGTCCCCCGACCCTGCAGAGATACGAATAATCGTGTTTCGAATTCAGGTTTCGCAGCAGCGGCAGCCGCTCTCTCCCGCTATTACCATTATTATAAGTTGATGTGACGTGACGTAATGGGAGTTAGAGCCGTATGAATGGGCATAGAGCAACAAGTTGCCACTAAAAACTGGGAGTGAGTTCGTGAGTTGAGTTCTGCTCGTTACACCTCTATATGTAGTTCTTCCTTCCCTATACTATACGCGGCTCTCTCCGCTGTATACCCCCGCTCGGCCTCCACGTTATAAACCCTCTGGCTTTTAAAGTATTCTTTTTAAAGCGGAACTGTCCTAACACACAGATGTCACCGACTTGTAATATTCCGCACGAGTGGATGCGACGACAAATCTCTTTACTTTCCTCCTTTTTATTTTATCGAAGTATTCGTTCTTTTGTTCGCCTCGTCTTCTCTCCTGGTGTCCCATTTTTTTTTCTGTGCTATTGTGTGTTCAACCTGACTCTCTGATTTATTGCAACCTCAATAAACACGGATATAAACACTAATGGACTAATGTTTAAAGCGCCATATCTCTGTCATATCACTTGAAATTAAGAGACGATTGAATCTTCCGCATTTCTATGAGGGATTAATTTGTTTTACAAACAAATGGATATTACGATAATGATCTTAAACATATTGAGATAAGGAAGTCGATAAAGGGCATCCAGGAGAAGAGGAAAGGGAGGGAAAGAAAATAAACTACTAATAGTCTTTCAAATCAAATTTTGAAAATATGTACCTTTATACTACTTTCGATATTGAATTGAATGTTAATTGTAAAGTTAATTGTGAAAAAGTTTTTTCACTGTTTTTTATATTATATTTTCAAAATTTTCTCTCTAAAAGATTGTTTGTTGATCTTCGCAAGAAAATCTTTTTTTTAATTTTCTATGCATATTTCTATAATTTTTGTTTTGTAAATAGATTTTCACACGGAAACAAATATAAATAATTTTAAAAACATTATTACAAATATCTTTGAAAAATATCGTTTATCATCTGCTAAAATAGTTAAAACTAGAAATTTCTTTTTCCATAATATCTACAAAAACTTAATATAACTGTTAATATAAAGTAGTGTCAATTAAAAAAAAAAAACGTATAATTTGTCCTTAAATTGAATTACAATCCTTTATTTCGAGGATTCATTTTATCTGCAGTGCACTACATTTATCTTCACGACCGAGAATAGGTCAATGTAAATATAATATAGACGTTACGGAGAGACAAACCGTGGGAGAAAGCTATTAGTCATACGATTATATCACGGTTATAATCTCTACGTTGTCTTCTGTTTTTCTGAAACGAATTCCGATGACGTCACACGACACGCATTTTAGCAAACAACGATAACGATCGCGCATCCCTGACAGTGACCTTTGTGCATATTCAAGTTATTACCAGATAACAATTTATGGGAGAGATTTCGATAACAGTCTGACGACGCGATATGAAAACTTTTTTCTAAAGTATATTTTAGACACTGAAATTTGTAAAATTATGATAAAAAATTAACTGGTTATTCTTAAAATATTAAGAAGAGTAAAAGTAGTAAAAAAATAATATAAAAAAAAGTAAATAATTGAGCCAAAATTAATACAATTTAACATTTTTATTTGTTTTAATCTTTTACATATGACTAATAATAAACGTGTGTAAAATTCACAAAATTATATCTACAAATTAACTTTGTTACTATTAACGTTACTATTAATTTGTTTCGTTAGTTAATATGTTAATATGTTAAGAAAATATAAAGTCAATTATGCATTAATCCTTTTGAGATCCATTACTTTATTTACTTTAAAATCTCATAAAAATTTAAATTTAAATCGTTGCTTCAGAATCTCATTAAAAAAAACATTTGTTAAATATCGCCTAAGTTATCGGAATCGTGCTGGCTCATGTATCATTACAACGGATACTGTCCATTACAAATGATACAATTGGGACGTGAGATATCTTAATAAACGTGATAATAATTACACGATAATAGAGTTATATAATAATAATAATTTATTACGACGGTATACGGTTTCTCTCGGATTAATTAAATTAGAGCGTAATGTTTATAATGATAGCGCGCGCACGTAAACGGCCGAGACGCGAATGCTCGGGGGAACTACGCAAAATTTCACGATGTTGTTTTACGACGAGGACTCGCGCGGTATCTACGCGATATCTACGCGTTACGCTACATCGGATGGGCGACAACCCGGCGATGCACTTATTATCCATCGTCAAATTATCACGGTTCATCCGGATGATGGACCGTTCCTCGTCGACCGACGTAATCTCGCACAATTTGTCACGAGGGCGAACTTCGTTCGCGCGGTTTGCGGGACTTGCCCTGGGCTCGGCGAGTGGGCCGTCGTCTCGTTCGTACGGCGCAAATGCGCACGAAAAACGTACGAATTGTGCACGGCGATCGAATTCCACCGCGGTTTCTTCACCGCCGTCGCCGCTCGCTTCGCCCGAGAGCGGAAGGGCGGGCGGGCTGTTTGCATTCCTACAATCCTAGAGATTACATCGTTGCGATCCGCTATTTGGTCAGATGGGAAAGTAGAGATCGACGATTGCACCACGAAATGCATCGCGATGCATTCGTCGTGATGCATTGTTTCGATCTAGTCAAATAATCTCAATTTCAATTTCAATCTTCGACGTAATAATCGTGCGCTTTGTATAATGTTTCAATTTTTAAATTAATTCTTTATTATGTAACTGTATAATGTTAAATAAATGTTAAATAAATAGCTCTCTCTCTCTCTCTCTCTCTCTCTCTATATATATATATATATATATATATATATATATATATATATATATTTCCATTCTATATTCAATTTTATTATTAATAATGAAAGTCGATATGAAATAAAATTTTTAATTTGATAACTTGATAAGAGAAAAAAGCCAATAAAAATCAGTGTTATTCTCGATATACAACATAATATTTTCTTATGATTATAATAAATTCTTGCAAAATATTTAAAAAGAATCTTTAACATTTAAATTGATTTATAAAAGATTATGATAAGAGGGCTAATTGATATAGCTTAACCCATGATATCAAGTTATAATACAATATTATTATTGTTAATATTTTTCTATTAGTATTACTTATTTTAATATTTTGGACAGATTACAAAGGACACTGACAGTAAAATTCGATGCAGAACAATTCAATAGAATACTAATTTGATAAGATAAGAGAGATAATATAGAACCAGCTTAAATTATTTTATTAAAAATTACGCCAGTTTTGATACATATATATGCATGCTAAAATTTACAATATTTAAAAATCGAGTATACATTATACCTTTGAAGCAAACGGCTCGTGCAAGAATATCGAAAGCTCAATGCAGCTCCCGGCCGACATTACCGCTTCAGACTTGACATTGACCTCTTCCCTAGGAAACTGTTCAACTCTGATAGCCGAGACACGGCGTTGCGAAAGTTAAAGAACAGAGGCTATGACGAGAAAGAGAGAGAGAGAGAGAGAGCGAGAGCGTCGCGCGGAGTTGTAATTGCCGCTACAGGCTATCGCCGGCGCCGTCATGCGAATTCGCACATTGTAGCCACACGCAATCGCCGGCGATTTTTACTTCTTTTTTTTTTCCCCTCTTTTTTCTTCATCGCGGCGGTGTACGCGGAACGCGGAACGGCCGATCGCGCGTCGGCGGCGACGAAGAGGAGAACGGAATGATAGCCATGAGGCAAATGCGCACGGGAATAGAAAGAGAAACGAAAGGAAGGTAGGAGGGAGCGAGAGGGAGAGAAAGAAAATGAGAGAGCACGGACAGAGAGCAAGACGGAGTGAGAGATGGAGCGAACGGAGCGAGAGAGAGAGAGAGAAAGAGAGAGAGAGAGAGAGAGAGAGAGAGAGAGAGAGAGAGAGAGGGCGCGAAGAGACGTACGGGCATAACCGAGGCGATAAAACGCCCACACGTATACCACCTTGGTAACTGTCGCCGGGGCAATTGAATTAATGCCAGCCTACAAATTGAAGCCGGTGTGGGATCTCCGCGCCGAGAGGCTCCGTTGCTTCGATAATTGCTGGAAAGTGGCGCGCGCGCTGCGGGAACGATTGCTGCCGGCGCGGCGCGGCGCGGCGCGACTCCGCTTCGCTCCGCTCAGATCAGCTTAGCTCAGCTCGATAACGATGACGACTTTGAGGTAATATCATGCGTAAAATGCTCGACGCACGGTTATGTCGCGAGGCGTTAATTCGCGCGATCATCTACCGTTTATTCGTCATCGTCGCGATTAAGACTTGGTTGATCGATCGTTAAGGATAACTTATAGTCAGATTAGTCAGACGTAAATAGAGAAATTCCGTTGCTTTAAGATTAAAAAAAAAAAAAAAAAACAACCGGTTATGAATAACCTGTTAATAAAATGTTATATGATATTACGAAGTAATTTTGTAACTAAATTACAGTAGAGTAAAATTCACACGTATGAAATTTCTCATCGTTACCGGCGAGATTTCGACGCACTGAAAACGAAGTTCACTCACGGTTTACATACATCTTGAAAATAGAGATAATAATTTAGTTTTATAGAAAATTGGAAAAAATTCATCCGATAAAATCTGATCATGAAATGATGATTGGCGAGTCAACTTAGTGAAAAGACACTAGGAAGGAAATGGAACAGATTTAGAATACATTGCTCGGTCAACTTCTAACTTCGTTAATTAATTTATAAGATATAAAAAATTAACAACTTTGATTTTATTCTTATTTTAAATAATACCGTGTCGCGACGGTGCCTTTTTTTGTTTAGCGGTGTCGCGACGTTACGTGCCGTCCTACAGTGTCGCCGCGACGGTCGGGCGATTCTATACGACATTCTATACGACTTCACTGTTCGCTTCGGGCGTTTCCACGAGAACGGGCGACACGGGCGTAGGAAAGCTCCGGGCTCGGCCGGCGCCGATCGGCGAAAGGCGTTGCCCCGATCATCCGTCCGTCGTGTTTCCCATGGCCGCGTAAATCGCCGCGCGCTTGGAAACGTTCGCGGCGGTGCGACGACCGGGAGGAAGGACGACGCCGAAGCGCGAACGAACAAGGGGAGAGACCCAGCTGGAAACCCGGCGCGGACGGACCGACGGACGGACGGACGGACGGACGGACGAACGTGCTCCCGAACGCCCCTCGGCTTAGGGTGGCTGAAACGAAATCGGCCCTAATGAAACTTTCTCTGTCTCGCTCGCTCTTTTTTTTTTCTACCCCATCTAGTCGATAGTTAGGTCCGACCCGCTTCGCGCGAAACATATTACAGATACCCTTTCTTCGTTTTTTTTTTCCTTCCTTTTTTTTTTTCTTTTTTTTCCAAGAATTCGTCTTTCTGAGGTCTAACTTAGTCTCGCAGGTAGGTACAGGAGTTCCAGCAATTTGCCGTAAAATTTGTAGCGGGACAATCTTTTCGTTAATTAAACAGTCTCGCGTTACCTCGAGCTCGTTTACGAGTGTAAAATTCGGGAGCGATTGTTATCTCGCCTCAAATAATGCCCCGGCTTTGCGGTTTTATTTTCATTTCGGCAATTAAATCTTCGGCTCGGAAAATTTAGGGAACGACGAGGCCGATACCGATCTCGCGCTTGTTTCCCGCGAGGAGGAAGATGGGTAAAGAGCACAATCTAGCGATAACACGCCGCATGCTCCTCGGCGTGTTAAATCTAGCCTTTAATCTGGCGATCTCTCCTCGCGCGCGCGATCCGGTAATCTCTCGACGATCGGGCGTTCGTTCGCCGCAGAGGCGTGCGAAATGCTTAAAATCCCCGATGTGTAACGCCTGTTTTTGCGCCACGGTGCGCGCCTTCCTGATTCGCGAAGCGACTACGAAACCAAGCGCGACCACGGCGCGTTTGTATAAATGAAGAAGAAGAAGAAGAAGAAGAAGAGAAGGCAAGCGAGAGGCGCCTCTCCGAAGGCCTTCTCCGAAGGCAGTGTAGTCAATCACGATCGAGTCTTCCGCTCGGTTGGCTCGGTTCTAATTGGTCGCCAACACCCCAGAACCGCGGACCCCTCTTTAATCACGACCGTGATCCGCTATCGATTGAGGTGCCGATCACGCGCCTGCGAGATACAAAAATCTCAATGAGGGAAATTCCACGGGCAGCGAGCAACCTTTCTCCGTCGACGCCATCGACACTCGCTCTCGCGTCGCAACATTTTTGTTTTCCTCACTCCTCCTCGTCCCGCGCGGACTCTCGTCCGCCTTTAACGTTGCCCGGGATAAAGTCAAGTACGAGAATTTTAATTTTAACGTTTAATCGCCCAGATATTTTAATATCCTTACGAAAGATGATACGCAATTAAATTGTTATTAAAACGACCGAAAAATCGATCTCGCGAATAGCGCGAGAATATCTATACCGCGGGAACGCGGAGACGTCCGAGATCCCGATATTGCGTAGTTAATACTGCGGACGATCGCTCCCTTTATCCCCCTTTACTTTACGGGGCACGGAGGGACGGCGGCAGATGCCGCCGCGCCGAATACTAGATTTTCTACGCCGCGGTGTTATCACGGCATACGAGGAGGAGAGCGAGTCATCGCTTTGATGACACGCGCCTTATCGGGGCCGATAATTTGTATGCCGTGCGCTTATACGCCGCTACTTCCAAGTTGCACTTCGACGGGCGAAGTTACGCGAGGCGCGCACGCGACGGCGTTAGACGCGTAGAATGTAATTTGCCCGTAACCCATGGCAATGTGCGTACATAGGATATTCGCGTACGGCAGCTAAACGAGATTGCACCGCACCACCTGTCGCGCGCTTGTCCGAGTTGCTTGACTACGTCGAAAAAAAACTCACCGCGATGTTTTTACTTCGTACCTCTTTATCTTTCCCCGTGATAATTGCCAATCAACGATGATTCGTATTAATCGGACATCTTATCTGGATATTACGCGACGAGTCCGTATGAAACGCACATTAGCCGCATAAAGAAATCGAAGTCGCGTAATGGAGGAAGTCTGTATCGGTGGTTCGCTCTGATATCTCTATCGTTTAGGATTATTTATGTCGATCTGTTTAATAATATAACAAATGATAGCGAAAAACATGAATGTGTGTTCCTATGTTGTAGTTTAGTCTTAGTCTTTAATAAGTATTTAAGTCATTTTTCTTGTTATTTATCCTTGGCTATATACGCTTGGCCATTACCGTTTAAGATTTTCAATCGGCATCTTTAACAAGAAAATGTATCATATATCAATAGTGAAAGAACCGTATTCTGGTAAATTAGACAAGAAAAGAAAACGGCGTGCAGGTAAACATCACTTTATTTATTCGTCTCATTTTTCTGTTATTTTATGGTTTTGAACATTGAAATAGATTTTATGCAAAGTCACGTCCGAAACATATGAATCTTGCGAGAAAATAGTGCGAGAAAACAATTAGGAAAATAATGGTCGAAACATATGGACGCCAATTGTGAGTTCCAAATTCTGACGGAATTTCGCATGGCGCAGAGCTATACAACGGATACAAAGTAGGTAAGCGGCCAGTAGTTTATTGAGCATGACGGTATCGCGGCACGATCGTGTCTTATACATGCCTTCTCTAATGGACTTCGTATTCTCTTGTTCGGACGCCGAACGTCCCATGTGGACAATGTCGAAAGATGTACACGTCATCGCGAAACGACGCGGTGATCCGCACCGAAATGACAAAGATACAAATAATTTAAAATTGAATATGAATCTGTAACGGAAGATGGCTTAAATAAGTTCAATCTCCTTTTATTAAAAAAAAAACGTACACGCATATTTAGCAAATAAAAAAATTATTCAATAAAAAGCATGTTTAATATAAAGCATCCCATATTTAATATTCTGATGAAAAATATAATATCTATATATAACATTTAATATCTAATATTATGTTAACAAATTTTGAAAAAAAAATTATATAAAATTGTTTTAAATGAATAATTTAACTGCGATGTAAAAATAGTTACTTGATAATTTAAGACAATTTATTTTTTATTTCACGTGATTATTTTTTGAATCATTAGTTTTTAATTATTTAATTATTATTGTATTTTATTTTTTATTGTGCTTATAGATATATAAATATCTCGTAGATAAATATCCATTTTCAAGACTAATATATGTACAAGATCTTGAATATACTGCAAGATGACTATATATATGATATAAAATAAATTGATACGTTAGATTTAACAAAAACACTAAATTCATGACGAACGCGCACGATTTTGCGATTTTTCGATGATTTTGCGATGATCGATTTTTTGTTCACCATTAGAAGAATTTCGCATGCACGCTAGACTTCACGATCACATTTTTATACCGGTGATCGTTGGCCAGAACCTTAGTTCGGTGAAAAGGAGAAAGAGAGAACGTTCTCGAGAATATCGTGGTGGACTCGCGTTAAAACTGACCGAGGCGCGGCAGCCTCATCATGGCTCAGCGATTCGAAGACCTCACTGGACGGTGATCGTAGAAGAAGAAGCCGTAGAGTCCGCGGCGCCGTGCCGCGACTATGGATAGCCGCGGGGAGATAGCGCGAGAGCTTCATGGCTTCATGGCGACGGCGACAGCAGCGGCGGCGGCGGCGGCGGCGGCAGCGGCGGCGGCAGATCGCGGTATGAAGAGCGAAGAAGTTAATGGCATCGCAACTGAGCGCGTTCGCGCGTGATCGCTTTTGAGATTCCCAGACCATAGAAGTCACCTCTTCCGTCTTTGTTCATCAATCAATTTTTCCCATGCGGGATTTATTTTAAAAATAATTAATGTATCCGCTACTTTCACAATTTTTTTTATTATTTAATCTTTTATTACTACTGTTATTTGAAACTACATTATGACTACTATTTATTACTACTGTTATTTAAAGATTACAAGCGAAAGCATTCAAATATCTTTATTCCATATACATATATATCGAATTATTCTAAATTGTTTCTAGAATTTATTAGAAATTCTAAATATTTTATTATAATATGTTAAATTACAACATAATAAGATTTCCCTTATGTCGAAGAATTAAACAGTTTATTTTATAATCTTACGTTCACGATCAGAATATATTTTGTATTAAATTGTTATTTTTATTGAATTCTTTTATTTTTATTAATATTAATGTAATACTCAATTTTTAATATTTTTTTATATTTTCCTTCCATACATTACAAAAATATAGCTAGTTAAAATAATTCTCTGCTCATTCATTTTTCGTTATACGTACGGAGGATCGTTTCTTATGTTTCCCAATTTAATAAAAAGATATATATTAGAATTATCCCTAAATTCTGTTTTTTTTTTGCTACCTTTTGAATTGTCCAGGCATATCTCAATAGAATGGTACCTTTTTCTCTTTGATTTACGATTCCTTCTAAGAAAATCAGTAATTTAACTTGACTGCCACAGTTTTTCCTCATAACTTTGATAGGTTTGTTTAGGACCGTTCGCGATAAAAAAATATCATAATGTGCTTAGCCAGTTTTCCAAACTGATAAGACAACTTTCGATATTTGTTAGGCATGATTATTCAGTGAACATGTGTCTATAAGGAAATAAGAGACTAGGAAAGCAGCATATCTTTCACCATATAACGACATACATTATGGGCAAAGTATATCTACTAAACGTTACACTACATATGTAATAAAGGGCCTAATTTGAATCACTCGTAGTGGTGATGAGAATAGCTTCAACGGCGTTCGGTAAGAATTACGCCGGATGCGAGCTGCAACCTTTATATATCGTCGCCGATATGTGTCCGAACTATATACTGTAGCGCGATAGCGAAACAAGACGAGAGAGACGCCGATCGAGCACTTCCTCGTTAAAGCCGCGCCTTTCCTCGCAATCCAATTTCAAACGCGGCTTTCGATTTCTTCCGTGCTCCGTATATTCGAATCAATCGGCGAGCCGCGGTTCCTTGTCGAGGCAAGATCGATCCATATGTCGTGATCGACTCGAATGAAACGCGATGACGTCATCGAACTTGTAAATAATATTCTTTCGTATGTCTTTTCGACCAATGTCGTAATCATTTCGGTAATTTTTAGCACACTCTCTGCAAAATACGGCCGGTCAGGGAGACGACGCGTTTTTCAAGGATACAGAATTCCGCGTTATTTCGCAACAAGAGTCGCGGACTTCGAAACCCGTTTCAGCAGAGGTTTCGCGATCGTTACTTCTTCGTTCCGCCGCTCGCGCGCGATCGCGGGGCACAGAAACGAAAGAATCGAACACCGCGTTCGCATTCGTCCGTCGGCCAACCGACACGGCTTGGCGCGGTGCAGCTCGACAGCGGCAGAGGAAACGGCCGAAGAAAGATAGAGATGCCCACAGGGCGCTTCCTCGCTGGACGCCGCGATTTTCTCCTCGTGACCGGAAGCGAGGCGGGTCTTGGGCCAGGAACTCGACGAACTCGGCGATTCCTCCTCCCCTTCTCCCCTCCCCTCCCCTACCTCTCTCTCTCTCTCTCTCTTCCTCTCTCATTCACTCTCTCTCTTTCTTAACGGTAAATATCGCGGCGATCGATCGTGAAGATCGATCCTGCGGTATACGTTCCTCCGTCGTGTTCCACAATCGCCGGTTCCTGCGCACACATACATGCGACACATACACGCGCCGCTTTTGAGCGTACGTGTGTGCCGGTACACGTCAGCGATGAGCAAAAGAGAAAGAGACGGAAGCGGAGACGGTGAAACAGAGCAAGAGGGAGAAATCAAGGAAGCGAGAGAGAGAGAGAGAGAGAGAGAGAGAGAGAGAGAGAGAGAGAGAGAGAGAGAGAGAGAGAGAGAGAGAGAGAGAGAGAGACAGAGAGAGAACCGCCACGTTCGCGATGGCGCTTTGCACGCACACACCGATAGGGATTTACGAGCGGTTTCGGGCAATCGCGAATAGAGATTAGGCCGGTAATTAACTATGGATCTGGTCTGCAGGCGAGTTCGCGAGGCGAGTAGGTAGAGAGACCGTGGAGTCGGGTCGGCCCTATATACATAAGTGACCCCGGTTCGCGGGAGCCGCGCTGATGAGGGAGAGTGAGCAAGGGAGAGAGAGAGAGAGAGGGAGGAACCAAGCCGAGGGAGAAGAGGAGCTGCACGCGGAGAACGGGGACGAGAGTATCGGGGAACGACGACGAGAGAAAGATATATATATATATATATATATATATATATATATATAAGTAAGAGAGAGAGAGAGATGGAACGGCCGCGGTCCTACCGCCCTTTACATGGGACCAACGCTATGTACGCGGCGACCGACCGACCGTCGTGTGATCCGTCCGTATATAACCGTGCGGCAGCGCTCCGCGCCCCCGACACCGCGTACATAGCATACCGCGCCACGGCTGCCTGCCTGTATATACACCTACGTTATATACCTCTCGCGAAGCGGGTTGGAAGCGAACGGAACGGGGGGATATACGTTAGGTATACCGCGCCACGTCGTCCGAGCCGCGCGTATATGCGCGTTCGCGGACGTGAAAACGTACACTCTCGCGCGTCAGAAGTATATAGATATTTCGCGGCATATATGTACTACGGAAGCTCGCGCGCGTGTATATATATATATATGTATGCACGTGTGTGTGTGTGTGTGTGTGTGTGTGTGTGTGTGTGTGTGTGTGTGTGTGTGTGTGTGTGTGTGCGCGCATGATGTGTATATATATATATATATATATATATATATATACGCGATAGGTATATACGCGATAGGTATGTACGCGTTGGGATCTACATATGTGCTCGGAAGCGCCCCAAAAGGCAGACGTGCCTGGCATCGACGAGGCCAGAGGCGCACCACCGCTCTCGCCGGCTCGATCTCCGTATCTCGGTAGATCGACGCCTAATGCCGCGGACACCGGTGGAGATGAGAAGAGAAACGGTGGCGCGCAAAGGGGGGAAAGCAGCGAGGGGGAGACGAGCCGCGGCGGCAGCGACGACGGCAGCGGCAGCGGCAGCGGTGAAGCGAGGCGAAACGAGAGACGCGGGGGCGGCGACGATGGTGGCGGCAGTGACGGCGGCAAGGGACGTGGGGAAGGCAGGAGGGCTTATATGGGGCCAGCCGCGGGAATATCCTTCGCCGTTCTGCGAATTAATCGCGCGACCCTCCGCCTCGACCCCCGGGTGGGTCCCCCCTCGCTTCCCCCGACCCGCCCGCTTCTCGTCTGCCCCGCTCGACCTTTCCATCAACCTTCTCCTATCCTCTTTGTGCCGCGCCTCGAATACCGACATTCGCGATTCGTCCTTGCTACGTCGGCGTCATCGTCGTCGTCGTCTTCGTCGTCGTCGTTGTCGTCGTCGTCGTCGTCGTCGTCGTCGTCGTTGTCGTCGTCATCTTCGTCTTCGTCTTCGTCTTCGTCGTCGTCTTCGTCGCTGCCGCCATCGTCGTCATCATGGTCGTTGACGTCACGCAAACTCTTCGTCTTCGTTGGACTCATGTACTCGCCTTTCGTGAGAAATTCGCGAGATACCGCGAGCTTTTCTCCACAAAGCTGATATCAATTTATCTCGCGAGCGGTATCTTATATACCTTTTTTTTTCTTCTTTTTTGCCACGCGAGTTCGCGTGAAAAATCTACGAGGAGAGGTGAACCAAAGAACGCACGCACGCACGCACGCACGCACGCACGCACGCATGCACGCACCCACCCACGTTTACACGCGTGTACGCACGCGCGCTCGCACGCACGAACCCTCGTATGCACGTGTTGCGGCATGACTGTTTTAATTTTCTGCTGTCCGCGTTTTGCTACGCGTATTCGCGCCGTTACCGCCACAACTTTACTACTTAGAAGTTTCAGAATGCGAACGAGAGAAAGAGGGATGAGGAAACGGTGAGAGGGAGGAACTCTTCCCTAAGAAATGGATTCTCAGTGTATATGTTGTTTCGAGTGTAGTAGAAACTTACCGTACCGCCCGTTCATTCATGAGCTTTCAACTGCGACTCGTTGAAATCGTGGATACTTCTTCGGAACTTTCACGACCGGATTATCTGCACGATTGATTCTCTTTACACGAAGCCGTTGTATATGATTGTATGATAGCTAGGGGATATCGGATAAGGGTTCTTAAGTACATGCGCCCCGCCTGTTGTTATTATCGACAATCAGATAACGAGACGATTGAATATTTCGATCGTCTTTAAAGAAACTAAATGAAAACGAAAAAGAGAATACTGGATGAAATAAGTACATATTCTTTACTCTCCTTTGTTTAAAAAAAAATATAATTACTCTATCTTTAGACTCATAATTATTCCGTATCTGTTGTCAAAAATGTTAATTATTAATTAATAGATTAATTTGATTATATTATTTTTTTATCGCAGTCGACTTTTCCCAAAATTTCGTTTCTTTCTTGATAAATATAAATGATTAATCTTAACAATCTCACTTATAAAAAAAGTTAACTGTCTGGAATAATCTCGACGAGGAGACGAGATGTCGTATCGATAATATCCTCCTCCTCCTCCCGAAGGCCAGAGGTTTCTTATGTATGTATGTATGTATGTATGTATGCATGTATGTATGCATGTATGCGTGTCGACTTTCCCGCCTGGTAACAATTTAATCAGCGCGCCAATTTCATCAACCCTTCCGCGATACGGCGAGGCGGCACCTCAGGAACGCGATACACGCGCGGACGAGGGAAGGCCGGTGAGAGAGAAACGATGGTGGAAGGACCGAAATCTGGATTTTGCACAACAATTTCGTTAATGTCCGGTTCGTCCCGTCACGGGTTGCCGGGTTCTTTATCGGAACCGTCACGTACCTGCGCGCCCGCGCAGCGCCGCGCAGGGCGACCTTTCTCGGAAAAACGGCAGCGGAAAACTTTTCAAACGTCATGTTTATCGTCAGGTCCCATCGCAAATATGTGAGCGTGTTTTCTATGTGCCGGCCTAAGAATGTATAGATGAGTCGCCGTTTTTGTGTGCGTGCGCGCGCGCGCGCGCGCGCGCGCGTGTGTGTGTGTGTGTGCGCACGTGTGCGTGCCGAACCCTCTTCGTTCCGCCCCAATACCGATACCTGCATCCCGCGTAGGCAACACCAGGCAAACTTCTTCGCCGTAGATACTTCCGAGACACAACGAGACATGATGGGTGAGGCGCGCGCCCATTATCGTCGTCTCCGCGACCATTATGAAAGGCGCCTGCGACGAATCCGGATTTTCGGTGCTGGCTCGCCGATATCGATAAGCTTTTATGCCTCGAGGAAGGAATAGTCATCGAGAGGAAATAGAAGCAGAAAATTCCTTTTGTCGCTCCTCGTCGCATTGTAATTTCAATATAGTCATCGTTAGTCCAGATCACGTGACTTTTTGAAACCGTACCGTTATATGCCTTTGTCTTTCTCTTTCTCTCTTCTTCTCTCTCAACATATTGCGCTATATTGTGTCATATTGTGTTATGACTATTTGAGATTATTTACAATTATTTATAGGCGGTAAGTGATCCCCCATATTTAGTGAAGAGCAATGGATAGATCGTCGTTATTCAGAGTTTAACGGCTTTTGAGAAATAGTATGCGCGAATATATACTACTACATTGATTCCGACATATTTACATTCATATCGAGAGAGAGAGAGAGAGAGAGAGAGAGAGAGAGAGAGAGAGAGAGACCTACTCACTTTCGTTCGCCTTTCTTTCCACAGCAACACGACACGACTAAACTCTCGTACGTCCGCTTAAAAGCTTGCTAATTAGCATAAGATTAACGACGTGATTATAAAAATAAATTGTAGTTTAATACGAAGGCTCTCCCTTTCTTTCTTTTTCATTGAATCTTTGATTATCCGACAACGACACGAGAGAACTGATAAAGCGTAAGACTAGTGTGCGCTATCAGGAAGCTACACGATCGCTCGGAAAATACAAGGAAACGCATCAAGGAGGACAGCGTTACTCTAACGTTCGGGAAGTTCGACTCGTGAATTCCGAACCGTTCGAGCGCGACAGGTCACTGTATCGAGAGATCGTTATCAGCTTTAATGATCTTGCAGGCTACCCGATACGCGATCCGTGAATTGTGTTTTTCTTTCCTCTGCCGTGTTACTTTCCTCTCTTTGCCAACTTTATTTTTCAAATATAATGAAAGAGCGTTTATATATATCTTCGCAAGATTTTAAATTTGTAAAATCTGAGGTGTCCATTCTTTCTAATGATCTTTTTAAGAAATCAAAACTTTCCATTTTTCAAAAATTTGCTTTGTTAAACGGATTTAGTGTACTCTCATTAAGAAGCAAAAAACATAATATTTTACAATTTAATACTATATTACTGTATTTAATGAGTTCTCCACTGAAAGGAATTAGTTAATTTTGTATTATTTCAATCAGACACTAAATTGTTAGAGATAGTGGGTAATAAATAATAAAGTTAAGAATAAAAAGTGTAATATTATTTTATGTTTGAACGTTAGTTTTATTCTACATATAAAATCACTTCCAAAAATAATAAATTGAAATATAGAAACCCTTTTTCTTTTAAGTTATGACTTATACAACTACTATCGTTTTTATAATAAATTCTTATTTCCAATAGCACATGACACATGAGATATAATTTATTGTTAACAAAGTTTCTGTTGATTTAACTTATAATACTAAACAGGTATTAAAGACAATAATAAAAAAATAGTATATAGTGGTACTTTATATATAAATATACGTATGTATATCTAATATAACATACACTTTTTGATTTCATATAATAATCGAAATGAAAATCGATTGATATAAATATAATTTTATACGCACGCACGCACGCACGCACGTGCTTTGCGTGTGCATGCGTGCCTGAGTATATACCTGTGTGCATATGCGCGTGCGTGTATGTGTGTGCGCGTGTATGTTTTTATGTCATTGCAAAATTTTTTTCTTTTATTTTTATATTTTTGAGAATAGATTACAGTGATAGATTACAGTCTGTATTCTTTTTCTTATGTTGATTTTTTAAAATTAATACAAAAAGAAATCGATATACGTAATAGGGTTACTTTGACGTATAACGCGCTACTGTTACGTAAAAGCGCACACAGGAGATAAACAATCTATAATAAGACATGTTTAACATTAAAAAACATGAATGGGGTAGCATCTTCTTCAAATAGATGAACAATGAAAAGTAAATGGCTTCGAAAGTCAAGCAGATGAAGAGGGATCTTAAACTTTACACAAAGATATTTCTTGATATAGATATAAGTTTTTGTTGATATAGGTATAAGTCTTGATATAGGTGTTTGTTTGAAATTAGCGAATGATCTATTCACATATGATTTGGGATAGAAAGAATGTCATGACATACATTCTTTTGAAGATTTCGAAACATACGAAAAATTTTCACGAAAGATCGTGAAAATGCAAATCATTATTCGTGGATGCACAAAATTAACTATATACATATAATTATAATAATTATTATGTAACATTATAAAATACGTGTATAGAATATATAAATAGATTCGAGCAATATCTTTATTACAAAATTATATTTTTTTGTTATTTATGTAAATATATATTTACATTCAATTTTATATACTTTTATATTTATCTTCATGTGGTTACACATATATACATATGTGATCTAAGAGATTTAAACTAAAGGATGAACATGAAAGTTCGATTTTGTATTCTAAAGGCTTGGCAGCTTCTTTGTCTTCGCTCAAGAGGATTTAATCTTCCAATTAAGATCATTAGAATTCGCTCTAAAATTTCGCACGATTCTAGATTTTACAGATATAAACAAAATGAATAAATACATTTCACAAATATATGCGTAAATATAAATGTAAAATTATAAAAAGCTAAAATAAAGTATATAAAAGTATATAAAAACAAATTTAAGTGAGTGTATATAAAAATATCATAAGACTAATCCTATATGTAAATTCAATTTTTAATATATACTGTATACTATACTTAAACAGGTGTTATAATGTTGTTCGCGTAGTCAGAAATAAGATTCGCAGATAGATCTTTAGATGTTCCGATAATCATCGAATAAAAAGTGTTGCAACCCTTTTGTAATTGACTGTACTTTTATACTAGATTCTAGAAGAAATCTAGTATATAAAATAAGTAAGATCGTAATCATTGCTGTCTACTAAAATCTCTTTCTCTAGTTACGCTCTTTCTTAAACACATTAAGGAATAACTCACGTTATTAAAATAAGCCTGTTATCAGAGTGTTGACGACACCAATTATAATTACTCTTTCGCAGCGGTCATCTACGAACGTCAATACGGTTCATCGTGTGACATCAGCGTTACTTCCTGCTGCTTATATTTAGACGGAATAAAAAAGAATAAGCGAGCTACATCTCGTTGCGGTGACGCAAGAATATCCGTATCGGTGCGCGGCGAATTCTTGGAACGCGCGAGCGGCGCGCTTTAAAGTTATTCGTTTCCCCCATGAAAAATGTATCCTTAAGGAAGGTCGCGCGGTAGGACGAAAGGAAAAGGGCAGAAAAAGCAGAGTTTCCGACGGGCTCTATCTTTCCCTCTCTTTTTTCCCCTTTTTTCCTCGAGGCTCCTTCGAAGCCAAAAACCACACCCAGGATTGCCGCCTTCGTCGTAACCAAGTGGTCGCGTCCGTCCTGTGCCGGCGGCTCTTGAAAAATTTCGCAGCCCTCCCTCTGCACGCCACTACCTTGCCTTCTCACCCTCTCGGTCCCCGTCGCTCCCTCTCATTCGCCGCCCTCGACGGTTCTCTCCCGATAACCCGGGTTAAAGCCATTTCCCAGCTAGAGCTTCGCCCGGCAACGCGCGCCGTGGTCTCTCCTCGTATTCTCCTATGTATTCCAGCGAGTAAAGAGCGATTCTCTCTAGCGAAGCGGCGGCTGCGGGCGGGCTCGAAGCGGCTGTAGGGCGAGCTCGAAGAGACAGTGCGAGTAAGCAGAGCAACGAAGGCAAGCCAGTGGGGCAAATATGCTAGCACAAGAGAGCTAGCGGGCTGGCAAAGGTATCAAGCCAGCCTGCCAAGCCAGGCCAAGCAAGCAGGCAGGCAAGCAGGCAGGCAGACGGGCAGGCAGGCAGGCAGGCAAGCAGGCAGGCAGGCAGGCAGGCAGGCAGGCAGGCAGGTAGGTAGGTAGGTAGGTAGGTAGGTAGGTAGGTAGGTAGACAGGCAACGCGGGACTTTTGGGACGCGTTGTACATGGGTCGCGTCGCATCGTAGGTTCGCGATGGGTTGGATACATAAGGGGGAGGACGCAAAGGGAGAGGACATGGCGCGGCGTGGCGCGGCGTGGCGCGGCGCGGCGCGGCGTGGTGCAGTTCGACGCGGTGGGCAAGGGGGACGAGCGCGAGCGCGAGAGCAAAGGGGGACACGAGGGGGGGACCCTCTTTATGTAGCACATAGACGTTGCCTGGCGTTCGTTCGTTGCCGCTCGCTCGGCGTGTGACGCTCAAATTACCTCCGTCCTCCCGTGGTACGTCTCTCCCCTCGTCGCTTTCCCCCCTCGCGTCGGTTCCTCGCGTCCCTTTCTACCCCACGTACCCCCTCGGGCCGCAGTCGCCCACTGGCGTTGCTCGTCCCCCCTTTTCCCGGTCTTCCACCGTTGCTCTCCTTCGCCATACTCGCGCGCGGCGTCAGTTTCTCCCTCGCGCCACCGTCGCCGTTCTACCTTCTCCCTCGCCACCCGCAGCTCCCCCTGCTTCCTCCCTTCTCTTTCTCCCCTCATCTTCCCTTTTGCCGCGACTATCCGCGTCGACGTTCGCCCCTCCGCCGCCCCCCTCCCCCCCTCGTCCGCCCCCTTTCCTCCCCCCTAGCGCCCCTTTCTCCGCTACTACTCGCTCTCTGGCCACCGTGCCGCGTCGTGTGCTATGCCGCGCGCGACCCATGGCCACCGCTCTCTGCCACCCTATCTACGACACACGTATGTATATGTATATGTAGGGAACGGGAATAGCGCGCGCGCGTGTGTGTGTGTGCGTGTGTAACACAAGGAGAGGAATGGAAAGAAAAGGGGGGGAGGGGGAGAAAGAGAGAGAAAGGGAGAGAGGAAGAGAAGAATCGAATAATAATGCTGGATACTCTCCTCTGAGAGAAACTATCACGAGTTACTTTTAAGAGCGTCTGATGTATCTATTTGTTTGTGAATCACGCCTACCCGCTATGTATAAAGACGATAACAGGCAGGATGAATTGCAGAAAACGACTTACAAGTCATAAATTGGAACCGGAAGCATCCTCGAATTATACCGTCTAGTATGAAAATATTTGACTCGACGATAACATTTAGCGATAATGAAATTGAAGATATACATGTTTCGTGCCTTTGATAAGTTCCGTCTTTTAAAAGAGGAATAATTCGTATAAATTGTTTCGTGCTTAAAAATCATATGATCGTCCATGGAGATTGATTATTTTTTTTTTTGACATTTTAGACTGTGCGTTTTTTTAACTTTATTCTCTAAAAAATACAAATCGCTTCCATTTCATCCTCTAATTATATTTTTTAACGAATATGTCTCATGGGCACGAGTAGCTTTTTAAAAAAAAATAGATATAAATTTATAAATGTACATTAATCGAAGTATTTATCTCTCTTTTTCTTCGATGAAAAAATAAAATAGTTGAATTACAATATTATCAATATCAGCAAGATACCTAAATATTATGGAAAAATTTAATTTTAGCGTTCCATCAAATTGTACAAAGTTCATTAACTGAGAAACGTTAATTTGTCTCGTATAAATATATACGGATTTAACCTGTCGAGAGATTTTGAACGGGTTTAAACTCATAAAAAAGGGGACGATAAATTTCCTTCTTATATACCATTTATTCACTGACACACTTCTGAAGTCCCGCAAGCCTCCCCTAAATTCGCCTATGCATACATCTCGCATTCAATATAAACACACACTGAGAATCGGATAACGTGTTGAAGCGTTGAGAGAAACAACGATACGCATTTCTCCTCATTCATTTTCGAGAAAACAAAAAATCGGCAAAATTTCGTTTCACAACTTTTCGAATTATTCTCAATCTTTCAAAAACTATATTTATTTTTATTGTACCTGATATTAAAATTCTTCTATTTCTCTCGTGATTCAAAAACAATGTTTAAAGTATGCACAAAAACTGTTATAGATATTGATGCTGGTATTAAATGCATTGTGAAAATATTTAAAAGCTTTTATTTTTTTTTAAGATTATACCCGTCGTAAAGCCAAGTCATAATCACTTATCCATCATAATCACTTACCGATGTTCTTCAGAGAAATCTTCAGAGATTAAGATAAGAATCTATTTGTACAGAATATTTAGACGAATTTATTTATGAAAGAATTATATAATTCTTTATTTAAAAAAAGATTGCTTTTCCGGTTGTGTGTGTGTGTGTGTGTGTGTGTGTGTTAAATTTACGAAAAAAATAAATCTGTATAATAATAATAAATATTTATTCTTTTGTTTTAATTTAATATTTATTATTTTTATTTTATTTAATATTTACTATCTATTTTACTTTTGTCTTGTATCATTTTTTTCTAGCTTTAATGGAACAGGTATTGAAATCTGGATCAATTGCGTGTGTATATATATATATATATAAGTATACATAAAAATGTATACATGTAATATAAGTATACATTAAAAATGAAATTAAAGAATAGTCAAATAAGTTATTGAATTGTTTATGTTCGAAAGAACTGATTAATTAATTATCAATTTCTAGATTTTTATCTATATATAGATCAGATTGCATTCAATAACAAGCGAATGATACTTTTAAAGCGAATAGCTTCTATATAGATTTTAAAATTTTCACATAAATATAACATTAAAAAAAATTGTTATTTCCAAAGTAAAATTTCCGTAGATAAATAAGTAAGATATTATATTATTTAAGATAAATAGTTTAATAATAAATTATAATAAGTAAATAATAATAAATAAAGTATAAAATAATTCTATTAAATAATAATAATAATACAAAGCAAATGTTTTTAGATATATCAAATCATCTTATTTTCTTTTTTTATTTAACACAGCGTCACATTATAGTCGTTAAGTAGTCTTTTTAATTAGATTCAATCAAATGCATTAAAGAAAGGGGCGGGAGAGAGAGAGAGAAAGAGAGAGGGGGAGGGAGGAGGGGGGAAGAGAGAGAGAGAGAGAGAGAGAGAGAGAGAGAGAGAGAGAGAGAGAGAGAGAGAGAGAGAGAGAGAGAGAGAGAGAGAGAGAGAGAGAGAGAGAGAGCTACAGCTGCCAATGATGCGTTTCGACCAAGATAGATGGATCTGGGTCACGTGTACAGACTGTTGCGCGAATCGAGACGTCTTTAGCACGACAATGCTTAGCAGCTGTAACAGATTCACGAATACGGTATTGTTTATCTCATTAGGAATACGTTGACTGCGCGAAGAAGAGCTATTACCACCGTGGAGCGATAAATGTGCGCAGCCTATGTACAGAGTAGGGAAAATGTTAGGGAGATCGAATACTTCAAACAAACAGTGTATTTTGGAAATAAATATCTTAGATAAAAGTTATATGGTTCGGAAACAGACAAATAATTACGACAATGGCAAAATTAAATTGTTTAAAAAAAATCAATTTTTGAAAGTCACATAGGTTATTGTCATTTTTTTAAATGAAATTATAATATTTTTTATTTAATAAGATTCTCCTAGTGATTCTACATATAAAAATATTAAGGTAAAATTATTAAAAAATCTTTAGTTTACGAGATATTCTGTATTAGACAAAATTTTGACAAAATATGTCAGTAAAATAATTATCAATCATTTTTTTATAACAATATTTTAACATTTTTATGTATAGAATAATGAATCAATTTGTGTAAAAGACGCATGTAGCTGTTTTTCAAGAAAGGTATACAATTACATATTTTTCAACAATTTTGCAAGGATAAATTGGACGAACAGATATCAAGATATTTTTTAAATTAATGACTTTCGTTTTCTATAACATTAAATGCAATCAATCTAGTCAATCTTAATTAAATGCAATCACATCTAGTTATTTATTAACATTTTACATTAATAGAAAGTATTTTTTATTTTTTATATTTTTTACTATCATTTTGCTAATTTTTTCAAATTTTATTTTAATTCGTTCTATAGAGGAAAGTTTATGAAATATGTATAATGTCGTTTAGTTTAATTGTATATAATAACTGGATCACGCGCAATATAAAATCATAGCTCCGTTCGATTTATATTAAGCGATGACTTAGGCTACAACAGTTTCATATATTAATATTTTGTCAATAGATTTCAGTTTAGTATATTGCTTTGTGTATTATTTTATAAATAGAATTCTATTGTCAATATAAACACACCACAATATGACTTTGTGACTGATTTATGACTATATGGATTATATTCTTTATCGTTTTAACGTGAATTATTCTTTTCGTTTGTGTCTGTCATTTTTCGAAACCTGCATTGTGGACCTGTCTAAGTAAGTACAGTTTCCGAAAAGCATTTATAGACAACTTAGGATAAAGAATATAATATGGCCTTAAATCAATCACAAAGCATATTAGAATTTTAAAACAAATGTTATATAGTGCTATTTTCAGTATACATTATTTTTTTGCTATTTATTTAAATTTAAATCGTTTTAAATAATTAAAAAAGATAATTAAAAAAAAAACATTAAAAAAGATAATTAAAAAAAAACATTAAAAAAACATGTATAATAAAGTAATCTTTAAGTTGCATTAAAAAATTTCTCTAATCTAATTTCGAATTTTGAATAAGATACCTGAAAAGTGTTTTCAGACTTTCTTACTCCTTTAATCAAACAAAAAAAATTAATGTTTCATATAATAATTCAAACATCGCGATTCTTTGCATTTGTTCGCCAAATTTTTTCGATACAAAATATCTATTTCTTGGGAATCGTCTACAACGTAGAAAATATCGCCAATTAGAATTGAAGATCAGCATCGTGCATTATTGTTCGATTTCAACATAAAGCTCCACGGGGGTTCTCCCAAAATGCGACGTTGTAGAGAGATTTAGCTTGGACGGTCGAGAATCTTAGGGAAAATTGTGCGCTCCTCCCGGGCGCTCCACAATTCCGCACGACCGCAATAAATTCCTGTCGCCTCGACTGATTCCGCGGCTGCTGTTTCTGCCGGAGAGTGAAAATCGAAAAAGTGAATCATGCTCTTTCTTTTCTGTTGGAATGCGAAAAACCGAAAACAAAAAAAAAATATTTCTTCTTTCTCTTTTCCTCTATCTCCCTTTCGATTTTTTTAGTTGAAGAGAAAAGGGGACTTTTTCTTATGATTTTCTTTCTTTCTTTCTTCCTTTTTTCTTTTTTTTTTTTTTTTTCGTCACACAAAAGAGCGCGAATTGTAAAAGAATTTCGTGAAAAGAGAAGAAACAAGAAAAAAAGACCGAAGAAGAAAGAGAGAGAGAGGGACTGATTAAAATCGTTAAATACTCAGACACATTCGCTTACGAAAGATCTTAGGCCTCTAGAATTTTTAGTGGGAATTATGATAGAAAGGATGCAAAGTGTATTATATTCGTATGACAGGCATAAAGTGGATGAAAGAAGAGAAAGATGGAGAGAATGGATGATCAGAAAAAAGAAGAAGGAAAGAGAGAGAGAGAGAGAGAGAGAGAGAGAGAGAGAGAGAGAGACAAACTTCAACGAAACAACGAATTTACGATCAGAAAGATTCAAGGACTCAGAGGAAGGGTTTTGTTACGCATTATTGAGTGCGTGAATTAAAGCTTCTTTGACATTCTTCATATTTTTTCATCACGCAACACGTAAACGTCGAAAATCACGCGTCCCTCGCGTTTCACGAAATTATCGACCGTTTTTCTCTTTTTTTTTTTTTTTCTTGTTTTTCTTGTGTTTCGCAAAGTAGTGGGATAGCGTCGAGAAAATATCACGAAATATTAATTTCCGCAGCACAACTCGCGAAAACTAAAAGCCAAGCGTATATAGACTTACACATGTGTGTTTGTCTTGAGATATTCTAATTTATAATGTTAAAGCGTTGCGATATTTTAATAATTAAAACATTTTCAAAAAAATATATATACGCCTGTATGTGTCCTGTATTAAACGTCATAAATGATATATTTTTTGTAATATGTTTAAAATCATGGGCATTAGTAATAAGAATATTAATAATTATTTTAGTTTAATATATGCAAATAAAATTTATACGCGAATATTATAATATTTTTTTTACAGTAATTAGTTTTAATAATTTATTGTCGATTCGATTTGTCAAAATTTGTTGCAAAAGAATGATTTTACCTCTCAACAAGTGATTATCGCTCTATCTAACGCGCGTTCTCTCTAAACGAATATTTCGCACATGCATAAGAAGACACCCGGCAACCTTCATTCACGGCGCGCCACGACGTCAGTTTGGTCCGTTGGCTTTAATTTCGTTAATCAGGACGCGTCTCGATCGAACGAGCTTCGTGAGGCGAAATGAAAGGAGAAAGGCATTCTCTTCCTAATCGCCATACCTGCATCCGCGCGAAAACTCACAAAAGCGGGAGAACCGACGGAAAAGAAGGAAAGTCTCATGACGGAGTAGTGCGCAGACAATCCTGAGTTAAAATTTTATTCTTATTTTTTTTATCTTCAGAGCATAGATTATAAAAAAAGTTTATTTTATATGAGAATTGAACTGATACTTTGCTTTTATAATGAATAATAAGTGAACAATTTCCTATTTTAACGTTGAAAAGAGGATTTCAGTTTTTGTCTTTTACAATTTTGCAATTTTAAATCGGAACTATAGATTAAATTAAGTAATGTGAAAAATCAATCCAACTATCTAAAATATCAAAGTGGGTGAAAAATTCAAATTGAGATTCAAATAGCAAAAATATTATATTCGGTTTGTTTTTAATGAAAAATGATAATTTTTAATGAAAATTTCGATGAAAAATGTTAGCGACAAATGAATTTATGTATAAATAGGACATATAATTTTATTTTATTTAAAAATTTATTTAAAAAATCTAATTGATATGACGTTCACAAGAATCCTCAAGGTTACTATTTTACATTTCTTCCGAAATCAAACAACTCTTATTTAAACCATTCTTTGAGAAAATGTATTATGTCTTAATATTTCCTTCAGTCATTAAAAATGAGACATTATTTATGAATTATGATTAATATTAAATAGTTATTTTTTATATCGAAAAATTGTCTTTTGGTATTTTGTATCAAAAAATGAAAAAATCGGAATTTGACACTTGAAAAAAAATCACTTGTCAGTATATCAAATGCTTTAAGTACTTAATTTTGGACTTGAATGCCTAATTATGGTTAAATTAGCAATTAATTTTACAATTACAATTTTAGAATTCATTCAATGTTGATGGGAGTCTAACCTAATGGTGATAAAATAGCTGTTAATATGTAGTAATAGAATACCTATCAATAAGTTTCAACAAGAACATTTTACAGTAAAAAAAACCTGAATTTTCAGCTAAGTTTCAAATGTTTATTCTCTGTTCTCGTCTCTAATGTTAAATTCCTTAAATTCCTTCGTCATTCCTTCTATTGTGTTTAAATCTTTAATTTACGACTAAAAACATCTTCACTGTGTAGCACAGCATGAGATGAATCGTTATCAAAACACAAGTAACAAGGGATGCTCAAATAGCAGCTTTGCCGGAAACAGCATGAATCTTTCTGCTGGATATCGAATTTGAATGTCGAAGTCGTAGGGATCTACGTTTCCGTATTTAATGAACTCACGAAATCGCCGCCGCGGCTTCACGAAGCCGATCGAACGGAGCCGTTTATTCTGAGAATGGCATTAATCCAACATCGAAACATTGTGCGCGGCGATTTACACACATCTAGATGAAATACAACCACGAACTGAGCGACATATTTATTTTAGTGACATTTTCACATAATCACTTATCCTAAATATCTCGTTATTTTAAATATATCCAATAAAAAGAGGAAATTTAAGAGTTTCGATGATTGATTTGATGATTGACTAGATAAATCTAGATAGACCCAAATTCAAATCTTTAATCATGCATTTATTCTTCTATTATGTTTTGCATACGCGATTTTTTTCAACGATAATAATAATTTGAGGAAAAGTCAAAATAACAATCTTATTTAAACGTAATAATAAAAGACGAAATGAAGAATGATGAAAAGGATAGCGCAAACTGAAGATTATTTTTAATTTATCTTCCTTAATTTAAAAATATACAGCATGGAAGATATAAAATTAAAAATTCCACTATCTCTTCGAAGTATTAGATTGCAAGAAGCACGAAACTATATCGATCGATGCGATTTTCACGAAAAAAAAAGAAAGAAGGACAAAAGGAAAACGTTTTCATCTTCTGAA
This sequence comes from Pogonomyrmex barbatus, assembly GCF_055798465.1. Taxonomy (NCBI): domain Eukaryota; kingdom Metazoa; phylum Arthropoda; class Insecta; order Hymenoptera; family Formicidae; genus Pogonomyrmex; species Pogonomyrmex barbatus. The sequence continues at coordinate 5,966,764 of NW_028297193.1, forward strand.
TCGCGGTACGTCGATGTGCGACGAATAGAAATCGCGAGCGGAACTACGGCGTAATCTTGCGTCCCTGCCTCTAATCGCGATTACGTCACGCGCATGACGCGAAAAGAGCTAGCGAGCGCGACCAGGCACGTCGCCTCGCACCACGAGCGGACGACGAAGCGCGGTTTTAATGTACTGTCGTTTCGCAAGCGAAAAGATCGGCGCGTCACACGGCTTAACTTTACCTATTAACATATCAAGACCGACTTGCGAGTCCCCACATGTCGAAAGGACGCGAGTTTCTCGTGTTTCGAGGCCTTTCGGTCGCGCCGCCGCACGTTGCCCACGTCGCCGCAAAGATGTCGACGTGGATGTCTCGACCCCGCGTAGTATCTTTAATTTTATTCTGAATTTGGAGGCACCAAGAGAAATACAATACCATTATTTTTGATAGAGAGAGAGAGAAGTTAAAATCCTTGAGATAGAAGAAGTAATTTTTAGACGTCGTATTTGTGAATATGTTTTTGGCGTATTCGATCGTGTGTCTTCCATCCGGCCTTTAGCACTCGTTTATCCAAGAATGATGGAACTACTCGATCGGTTTAATTTCTCGCGGCAGGAGATACGATCTGCGATCAATTTTACGCGTCTTTCCGGCATTAGCAAGCGAGTAGCAGCGAGAGTAATTAGAGCCAACCTTAATTCCGTATAAATATTGTACGCTTAATGCACCGTTGACCAAGAATTATCTACGCGGCCTGTTTGGCCACTCAGGGCTAAGCGGCTTACCGTTCGTCAAATTTTGCGTTACTTGCCGGATGCTACTTGCTCTCGCGCAACGGTAGTACTAGAGCTCGGGAGAAGCCAGAGGAGCGTCTCAGGAAGAGAGAGAAAGAGAGAGAGAGAAGTTTGAATAGTCTTCGACTAATTATTTTTTGCTGATTTATTATTGACCGTGGATCTTCTTTAAATATAAGATTGAATTGCATCAGGCAAATTACACACACAAATTAATTACACACGCACACACACATACGCATGCACAGAACGAGACCTTTTTTTCTTTCATTGTCTACACAATCTTTTTTATATGATTAATAATAAAAAAAGTTATTAGAAAGTTTATGGTAATAAAAGAATAAAATAACAATATAAGGATAAATAGATGGTTATGAAAAAGATATAACAATTATTTGTACAGAGAGATTTGTAAGATTTATCGTCGGACGTGTTTGTTCCCCCAAATATTTTGTTTGAATCTATCGACTAGTGATAGTAAAATAGAACGCGCATTCCTGTACCAAATAAATAAAGGTCACGTTTCTGCGACGAAAATATGTCGAGATAGAGATAGCCGGTATTAATGTTAGTCTCAGACTCAATTAATGTCAATTAATACGCTGGGTCTACTCGCTAACCGCCGACTAAGCCACTTGCAATTTCAATTAACTCACTCCTAATTAGACTCTTAATCTTCTGCTGAGTGACGCAAATAGATTAGAAATCAACCAACATCGCGCGATAATTTCGTAAACTTTTTGAAATTAGTCGAACGCGTAATTGATTCCGTTGCTCTCCATATCGACGAGCCCCAAACTCTTTGTCGTTACGAGTAACGAACCGACGATGATACGAGAGGAAGGTCGCGCGTTCCAGTGAAATAAATCATCAAAGGTATCTCGTCAAAGCGCGAGTTGATCGCTCAGAATCCGTTGCAGCTGCACGTGCGCGCGAGGTTCGAGTGAAAATCATGAACGCGCATATAATTCCCTCAAAATCGCGGGACTATGCGATCGTGTCATGTCGCTCTAAGATTTATTTGCAACTCATCCTCGAGGGTTTTCACGAAACTGCGGTTAACAAAACCAAGAAGGAAAACTTTCCTCTTTTCCTTCTTTTTTTTTCCATTGATTATAATTGATCAACGATAACTGTAATGACAGGAAATCGATATTCTTTCATCTCGCGAGATCGAAGAAGAGTGTCGTGCTCGTCGTGTCGAGACTTCAAAGATGCTGCTCGATGAACGAAGTTAAAAGAATAAAGAAAAAGGAATAAAACGTATTTCGTTTTCGCCATCGGGCGAACGTAACAAGCCGCGCGGCTCGTTCCGTGGGCTCTTGCTCTTTCGCTCGCTCGCTCGCTCGCTAATTCCTCGCTGGCAAGCAGTTAGCGATGCGAGCGGCGGCTACCCCGCGTTCGCGATTGCCCGAACTCACGCATGCACGCACGCACGCACGCACGCACGCACGCATGCACGCACGTACGTACGAATGTGTGCGTGCACGCGTGCAGACAGGCAAGCAAGCGAGCAGGCAGGCAGGCAGGCAGGCAGGCAGGCAGGCAAGCAGAGGTAGAGGCAGAGGAGCGGTAAGGCCGAGGCAGGCAGGCAGGCAGGCAGGCAAGCGGGCAGGCGGACGGCGGGGGGAGGGCGAACGGGCAGGCCGCGGCATATGCCGCACAAGCACGCACGCAACTCACCGCCGACCGAACTTGCCAAGAGAGAGCCCGTCGTCGTCCGATGCACACGCGCGCACGCATACACGATCGCGCGCGTGCACGCGAGAGAGTGCGAAATAACGCGAGGTGATGGCAGAGGACAAAGGCTCCGCGCGACGTGGGTACTAGAAGCTAGACGGGAATCCGAGAGCGAGACCGACAGGGGGAGTGAAGGGGGAAGACGGGGGAAGAGGAAAACGGGCAGGCGGCGTCGGTCGCGACGGGAAGAGGAGACGGACCGACCGACGTGGGGGCTCCTTCTCCCTCGGATCAGGCAGCGAGCGCGTCCAAAGGGGGAAATCGGTAGATAGGAGACGAGGGGGAGCGCGTGTGCGAGCGCGAACGCGGTCGAACGAATGAACGAACCCGCGGGTCCTCCTCGCCTCGCTCGCTTTATACGTCACACGCGGCCGTTCGGTGTGAGTCACGCACCGCGGGCTTCCTGCTGCTAGGGTCCCATCGTTTCGCGCCGCGTGATAGTTGTCCTCTTTTGTCTCTTTGTAAAAACCGTCACAGCCTATCGACCAGCTCACGACGTTTCCGCTTCAACTAGCCATTTCCTTTGTATTCGGAAAATATTCTTAAAGTTATCTGAGAGAATATTTTTCGAAAATATCACGTTTTAATGGTTTAACTTTTATTAAATTTTCTGACGATCAGGTATTCTTCCTTTTTGAATGAGTTTCTATATTCGATGTTTTTTACAAGAAAAAAAAAAAATAATGGGATAATGCGAGATAAAATATACATTTTAGTTAGGTAGAGAAATTTCTTTTATTGCTTATGAAAGTTTAGGACTTGTTTGTGGTAACAAGAATATTTTTTCTTTTAACGTCTCCTATTGTTTCTATTCTTGTTAACATTTTTAATGTTTATTTAAATGTTTAATTTTAATGTTCAATTATTAATGTGTATATTGATTGAATATGTCTGGTAATTTATACTTCTGAGAATTTGAACAATTATTTTCTAATGAGATTTTAATAAACATAAAATAGTAGTTTTAATTATAAACATATAAAAATTAAAACAAAATTTATTAATTGAATTGCACATAAATAAATTTTAACAATTTTACAAATTAAATTAATTTAAACATGTTTTATTTTATAATTATACAATTTCTGTACAACTTTTCTTTTTATGCAAAATCTTATATTTTTATGTTTCCGGATCGTTGAATTAAACAAATATTAAATATTTGAATTAGCGTATTATAACAGAAATAATAATTTGTATACAAAGATTTCTAATATATATATATATATATATATATATATATATATTAAATCCGGTTTTGAATTTTCAAAACTTTCTGATTCACAATCATTGATTCAAAAGACATATAAGTACTATTGTTAATAAGAATCCTTCTCGGAGAAATTTACGCTATGATGTACGCTTCTACGAAATCTTAATGACATTTCGTTTGTACTCCTGTTTGTTGCGCTCTTTTTCACAACCATCTTTCAAACGACCACAACAACCATTATTTTCAAACGACGATTAAGCATGACGACATAGTACATTGGGAATGTATGCGTATTTCCTAAAAATCGAATCGTTTGTCAGCGGTATTTTCGAGAAGCTATGATATAATTCGTCTCTCGCCGGATCGATCGCTGCCAGTTGGCGCGAATTAGTCCAATCGCGACAACGAAGTTCCCGTCTCTGCTTCCGCCGTGGATGTCGATGACCTCTTTTGTTGCATCTGCTCGCGGCATGTGTTTCGCGGCTCGCCGCTGCGGAGCGATAACGTTTCGCGTTTCCCGGCGGGATCCTGCGTAAAATATTCGACGCCGTCGCGTCTCCGCGATGGTTATTTTAACGGGCCACACGGCCGTGACTTAACGGTCGTTCGGTCTTGTCTGCGAGATTAATAAATGCTCACGCGGAATCAATCCTTAATTTAGGGTCCAACGCGCGGTACTTTGGTGCCTTTGTACATAAAGCAAAGTTCAAATCGATGCCGCGCGCGACCCCTCGGGGTTATAGTCTTCGATATTAATTGGCACATTGGCGGCCGTGCGAGAGCGCGTTAGTATACGACGTAAAATATCGCGGGGCGAATTCCATTTCGGCGATCCATCGTGGCGATAGCCTTCGCAGCGGCGGAACGTGAAATATTATCGAAAACGTCGATCGCGCGTGCTCTCATCCCCCGTCCAAGATCCACACACAGACGCGCATGCTTCCTTCCCTTTTCGATAATTACCGCGCACCCGATAATCCGATCCGCGGCATCGCTTTATTACTTTACCAATAAGCAACCGATATTCATGCCACCCGAATTCCCGATAAAATTCTTCACGAGCTATATATATGTGTGTGTGTGTGTGTGCGTGCGTGTGTGTGTGTGTGTGTGTGTGTGTGTGTGTAATAACATAATACGCGTGTAACGCGGGAACCGGTGGAGCGGCGGCGGCGGTGGCGGCCGTCTCTATTCCCAGATACGCAAGAAATTAATGCGCAAACGGGCGCCGCACACACACAATTTCGCCCCGTTCCCCGCGCGTGCATCGATCAAACACGCACACGATCCGCGCGCGTAAAACGCGAGAGCTTGAAGGGCTTGCGATACTTGATATCTGCGGCATCGATTCTTAACCATCGATACTGAGTATATTCCAGATACGATTGTTCCATTCGTGATTTTTTTTCTAGTTTTCTCATATTGTGACATATGTAACGCATATTCATCCGAAGCAAGCGTGTTGAATTACAAAAGGAGTAAAAAAAAAAAAAATAATATATACAATACCCCAAAAATAATATCGGTTATATTAAACATGCATCGACGTTCTGACGTATATAAATAAGTTATGTAGCAAATTTTGAATCATTATGAATTCGTCTGTTCGATGTCTCATCGATTATGAATCAAATCTCGACTTGTTGGAAAGCAGCAGATTTGTACATTATGTCGAAAACTTTTGGTCGAAAAACTTGTCCAAATAGATGGACAAAAATGCGTGGCCAAATATGCGATAATCTTCGAACATTCACCGGACGCGTTCAGCGGTAAGGATACACTCGCGAAGTATGCCGTCGAATATTAGACTCGCGCGAATGAATTATAACGGTTCGGCCCGCTGGCGCGTTGCTCGCCGCTACCGAGAGTCGCTGTCGTTCGGCGTGACATATCCGGAGCGAGAGAGAGATGACGGACCGGGCACACAGCAGGGACCGACCCCACGCCCGCCGCCTTTGTGTGACCATTGTGTACGTACGATGAAAAGTGCGTGTGTGTGCGCGCGCTCGTGCGTGCGTGCGAGAAAGAGAGAGAGAGGGGGGGAAGCCGCGTATCTGGGCCCTCAGGCCAGACGATCGACAATCGCCGTGGTATGCGGGTCCCGCGACCACGAGATCACGAGAGGTGTCGCATGCACAGTGGTGCTGACCAGCTGCCGTTCTCACCGAGCGAGCGTTCACGGTGTCGTCATTATCGTCAACGGCGTGGCCGTTGTACTCATCCTCATCCTCATCCTCATCCTCATCATCATCATCATCATCATCATCATCATTATTATATGCGCGATTGTTATGTAGTCATCATAGTCTTCATCATCGTCATCATCGCCTTCTACTACCTTCGTCATTTTCATCAATGTTTTCCCTATCGTAATCGTCATTGTCGCTGTCGTCATCGATGTCTTCATTTACTTTCTCTCTTATCTTTTTTGTTAATATCGTTTCTCTCCCTCTCTCCCTCTCCCTTTTTCTACCGTCGCTCACCATCGTTATCACCGTCAGCGTCAAAACGACTGTCGTCGTTCTCTTTGTCATCTTTGTCGTCGTCATTGTCATCATCGTCGCCGTTCGTTTATGCTTCTTCCCGTCGTTTCGGTCGGGCGCGGATGCGCGCGGCAACGTCGCGGCGTCACGACACGCCGCTTGGGTATAGGTTATCGCCGCGGCGGCGATGGCTCACCCGAGGAGCCCGCACGTACACATCGTACGCAGGCGTATGCTGGCTTAATACACACAGACGCCCGACAGGCGCAGCGAAACGTGTACCTGAGTTGATCCCTTGGGGTTCGGCTGTCTCTTCTCTGCGTGTATGGTCAGGCTATCGCTGGCATGTGCCCCTGCAACGGAGCATCAGCGAAAGGACCGAGCAACGGCAACGGATGCGCTTTACTCGTCGCGCGTTCTCGACTGCACCCTCTTCATTCCCGCTCCGTTCACTCCCGTGGTCAGTCTCTCTCTCTCTCTCTCTCTCTCTCTCTCTTTCTCTCGCACCCTCGCTCTATCCTACGCCCGCTGAGTCCCGGCAATATAAGCCGAGTAATATTACCGCGGGAAGCGCGGTAAGGTAACAGAGAGCCGCTGCTACGGACCGTTCCTTTTGAGAATTTACGAGCACCACGGTCCGTGTTCCCGAAACTCCCGACTGCCGCTCCTTTCCCTCCCCTCCCCTCCCCTCCCCTCCCCTTCCCGTCCCCCCTCTCTCTCTCTCGTTCGCTCGCTCGCTCTTCCTTTGGCGCCCGTATTCGCGACGTATTTTGTGCCCGTACCACGTGGAACCTACCAACTTGCCGAGGCGTCGTTCGGCGAGTACCGTGAGCGTTTCCGTGCTACGCTCGCAATTTCGAGGGAGCGAGCTGAGCGCCCGCGATTATGCGAGGGCAATCGCGCGACCGAACGCGGCCCGGCGCGGCGATAACTTATCAACGTCGGGAGATAAAGTACCGATACGCCGATAAACGCTAGCACAAAAGAGCCCGCGAACGATCTCTATCGAATCCAAACCAGCGTGTTCGTAGATCGATGTCGTCGAGCTGTTTATGCCCGCAATATTAGATATCATTGATACAGATACACATTTTCAAACTATAGTTTTCAGAATTGACGATGTATTATTATAATTAGTAATGTAATTAATTTCTTTAAAAGTCACATTTGTTGAATATTTTTTAAGAGATGTGTAATTTGCAGTCTTTCTCGTTTTGACATTTTCGAATAGCACTGATTTAAAAAGTAAGTAAATATTCAAATTTGACTTGAGTTACGTTCGAGATGATTCGATTCGAATTCAAATAACTCGCACGTCTCTAACTTTTAATTCAACATAATAAAATATTGCGTATCTTATGCGATACTAGATTGATCGCGATAACTAGGTAGCACTTGTTTTTTTTTTTTTTTTTTACATACATTTTCTTATCTTTATATTTATTCATAATCTATAGATTCTGTGTATTAATCATCATGTATTTTTTGGTTTCCTTTAGACCGTACAAATTAAGTCGTGAAAAGAAGAGACTTTCTAGAAAAGAGATAACACGCTAAAATTAATATTACAGATTTGAAACATCTCAGGGGATTAAGAATCGATAATTATAGGAATTTTTCAGATTCTATATATTGGTCACGGCTACTTTGATACGTCCGTGCAGCGTGTATTAATGTGATAATTTTGCTTTATGCCGCTTGATATTCGTGGAATATCGCATTACGTGTTACGTTCGGTTGGCGATAACGATGAGCTTATTGGCCCATATCTCTCGTACGCACGACGCATATCGGACGCAATCACTTCTCGCGTCTTTCACCTCGAGGAATCGTGCGGCTGAGACCTCCGATTACCGATAGCCAGCCGGCGGACCGACCGGCGAAGCCGCGCGGCGCAGATAACACGCGCGGCATTCTCGAAAGCGCGTTTTGAAACGCGAGACCGTTACGATTGTTTACGGGCGAGCGAGCAACGAAGATTCCATTCGTGACGCGCGCGAACGTGCGCGCGCGAGAGAGAGTTAAATCGGCCGCGGGTTTGAAAGCCGTCTCGCTATACGTCGTACGTATCGCATCCGCCGCGTCCGCGTCCGCGTGAGGGAGGAAGGCGGCAATGATAAGAAAACAACGATGGGGATGGAGGGGAATATGAGGGAAAACACGAGACAGCGCGAGAAAAAGTGGAAAGGAGATAGAAAGAGAAAAAGGCGTTTCACAAGGAGCATTTGGCAAGGATCTCTTAATGTGATACGAAACAAAGCCGGAAAGAGTCAAATGTTAGGGAAAGATTTTTCCAAGTCGAAGAATGAAGGTTGGAAGGATCCATCGAGAAATCACGGATGCAGTGAAATCGCAAGTGCCTCTGTATAGGAGAATGCGCTGATGACTCATATATAATGGAAGGATACCACGTTGCGGACTCATAGATCCTTTACTTATTTTATCTATACATGCTGTACAGGCTATGAAGATTAACGACGACCTATTGGTCGGTTGGTTTTGATGGCTTTTACAAGACTGAAAACTTGACGTGTATAAATTACTTTTTCTCCGTTGTGTCGCAGTATTTTTCGTTTTATAATTCATTTATCGTCAACATCAATTTATAAATTTTTTATCTTATTTTAAATAATTCAAGTATTTCGGGTGATTACTGCACAGATTACTACACGGATATTTTTTATGAAAAAAAATTATATAAATCGAATTATATAAATCATTATTTATTTTATTATTATTTATAAATGCTCTGGAATATGGATTATAGACTCATATCTCAGAAAGTATTTACTAAAAAAATACTTTTTATCATAGTGTTTTGAGCTCTCGAAGTTAACTACAAGAATATGTAACAAAAAAATGGGGATATCCATTTAAAAAAACAAAATTGATCTCTATATGATCTTGGCACGCCACCCAAGATCAAATTGATAAAATCAATAAATAGATCTTTTTGAACCCTACAACTGAGTCAATATAAATGTTTTGGTATATGTATATAAAATCGTGTTGTATAATTTGTTGTATAATTTGCTTCATTAAGTAAAACATTTTGATCTAGCAAATAATCGAAAAATTTATCTTTAAAGTTTGCAAGAGAAGTAGCGGCATGAGTATCTGAGGGAACATCAGTCCATCCAAATTTTGTTGCATTTAAAAATCATTAGAAGTAGTCGTTTGAATCTTCCTATTTTGTACAATTTGAAAGAGTACTGTCAGGTATTCAAACAGGTCACAAAAAATTAAACATAATTTTGCCCTATACATTATTGTGAAGTGATTTATGTATTCATTCCTCAAATAAATTTCCGAAATGAATGCACTTGTTTAGAGTGATTCTAGCGTTCCACTTTTTTGATATATCAATGCCATTTGCATGACGCAGTCTTACAAGTTAATATTTTTTATGTGTTTATTACATTATCGCCATTGTCTTCTTCGAATTAGAAAGGATTGGCAACAGAAACTATTTGGCGGAAACGAATTTCAATTCTAATTATGACTAAATATTATGACTAAATATTTAGAAAATTTTAATATAATTATGATATTTGTAATCAGAATTGCCTGTAGCAACTCCTTTATTGAAAAAAGGAGTCGAAATAAAAATGTATTCTCACATCTCTCACTAAATACACTACAATATACACTATAGTGCAATTAAAATATAAATAATTCTTTTAAGAGCTCTGAATTGCAAAATCCATAGGTTCATAGAAGATGGAAGATAGCTTTGTAAAAAATAAAATCTTATGACAGAATATTATTTTTACAAGATATAATATAAGTGAATACAAAGATGTACTCTGTACTGCGAATAGCGAGCAAATGATTTCATTTAATATAATTTTTTAAGAGCCAAATAGCAAAATCCAACTCTTTAGAAAATTTCATAGATAGATAGATAGAAATAATTCAAAAAAAAAATCTCATGATGTAATATTATTTATATGAAACACAATATGTTAAAGTACAGATATATATCTGTGCGAATAGCGAGCAGGTGAAGTCTCTAAGATCAATTTAAAGCGGGCCCGTCACTCTTACCCTTAAACAAAAGTTTATTTCCATTCTATAAACGAAATTGTCAACATTTTCATAAACAGAGAGATCTTGAGAAAAATAGAAGCAAATAGAAAAATGTGAAAATAAAGTGAATTTAAGATGCGGAAAGTCAAAATTTTGTCAAAACTTTCAAATATTTTATTGTATTGTATTATATGTATTATTTTATCAACAAATACAACTATGATATGACATCGACGATGATATCGATGATGAAAAAGATGAGCAGGAGTGAAGCAGATGAAAGAGAAAGAGAAAACGGAAGAGAGAGAGAAGGAATGATGAAGTTCGCAGTGCGAGAGGAAGCGGTGGAGAAGCGAGAACGTGATCAAATACGGTACACCAAAGCAAGAGAAGGCGGAGAAAGAGGAAACGTAAGGGGGGGGGGGGGTGTGGACACGTCGAACGACAGACGATTTGGCAACGATGGCTTTTATGATTTTCGTGAGACGCGCGATTTCAATAGAGGTCCATAGCGAAAAAGCATAGGAGCATAAACTAATCCTATAACATTTTATTCTACAAATATTTGATATATTATCACCTCTTATCATGTCCCGATCAAAATATGTTTTTGGGCATACAACTAAGCACTAATTAACAAGAGATTATTCTGATAATTAGAAGAAACATAATTTTACAAAATAATATCTTTTTTACGTCATTACATATGTACATTTTATTAAAAAAGTTAATGAAATAAATATATTGTTATTTTAACTCCATTTCGTTTATTAAAATTACTAATACATAAATATAGTAATAATGCGGAAAGTTATATTTTTCGAAGTTTAATTAAAAGAAATATGTGTGTGCGTATGTACATGCATAATGCACGCGTGTGTATATGTGTGTACACACGATGAACGATACAACTTCGACTATTTCTGTTTCTATTAGATCCATTTAAATTATTATTTTTTAATTACTTTGCTTCAGAAAACAGACTGATACGTTTTTTGTTTTACAAATTTTTTTTTTAATAAAATTTTGTTATAAGATCACCTTAATTTTTTATAAAATCTAAAACTTTATTTACATAATTCTTCTAGTTATTCTAAAAGAAAATTAGAAGTTTTTCTAAAAATATTTTATTCAATATTTTATTTTTTATTTTGAACGTTTCGGTATATGAAATATAAATTTTTCACTTAACATATTACATATTACCCTAACTTAAAACCCTCTGTAGATGGTATTTTGCAAATATTTTCGGATTAGTCGGCTATTCATATATTTAACAAGTTCGGTCTATTATATTTGTACCTATCACTGTGTGTCAGGATTAATAGCAGCGACTATTCGCAGTGACATTCTTTCGCAAAGTTATTACCTGTGCGAAAGAATTTTGTCGTTCGCAAAGTCATTATCTGTGCGAAAGAATTTCTTTTAAATCGTATCTTCGTATACAACGATCCTAGATACAACGATCTTTATCGGTTTACGTTTATCGATCGTCATATTCCGTATTAATGAGACAATTATATGTTACAGCAGCGCAGCAACGAACCTTAGACCATTCCACTCATTAATTTCGTATTCAGTCGCAAAGGAGAGAAGAGTTGATGTGTATCGGCCAATATAATTTCATAACACGCGACGATCGTCTCGACGATCTCTCCAGACTTTCTTCGCTCGTTATTGCGTTTCATTACGACTTGGCAATTACGCTCGGCGCAATTGTTTTAATTATTAGCGCCTTGTTGTTTTCTAGCCCGTTTTTCTGTACGCCGCGCAAATGATCGAAACATGATCGAAACACCTTTCAATCGCGATCAAAGCCCAGAGCAACGTCGATGGAGAAGATCGAACGACAAATAGCCAATACGGAAGGCAAGAATTTTGTTTTTCTCTTTCGCTGGTTCACTGTTCCTCTCGCTCGCATAGGAGAGAATGTTGAGCGACGATGCGACATCGACCTGCGCACGGATGCTATACTGGCACGGATGAGAGTGAGAGCGCTTTTGATGTCTGCGCATTCATACGTATTCTACGGGAAACTGTTACTATCCACCTCCTCTCTATTCGTAGTAGAAGTATTAGACGGGAGGCAAACGGGGGGGAGAGAGAAAGAGAAAGAGAGACAGAGAGAATGACAGTGGAGGCGGCGGCGGCGGCGGCGGCGGCGGCGGCGGCGGCGGTGGCGGCGGCAGAGAGGGTAAACTGGGTCAGTGTCGTGGAACTTGAAAACTCCGCTTCCGTAATGCGAGAGAACGGCGCCGACTGCCATCTCGAAGTCGCTTAAACTGCGTTTACGAGTCGCTGACGTAGATAGGTAAAACAGAAATGCTTAGAGAATTTGAGACCGAGTTATGTGCAGTTATATACATACAAAACACACACACACACACACACACGCGCGCGCGCACGCGCGCGCACGCACGCACGCACGCACGCACGCCGCACGCCGCACGCACGCACGCTCGCACGCACGCAAATATATGTACTATCATCCATCAAGATCCTGTTTCTTGCTTTTATAACGAGAAAAGAAAAAGGAACCAGCAATTTTCAATGTCATCAACTATAGGATTAGAAAATACTTCTTCAAAAGTCTTTGACAAGATCATAAAGGGACAGTCTCATTTCGATTCTTAAGAATTTTCCAAAAATGTTCCTTCAAATAGAAATGTTCCTTCAAATCTGTTGGATCTCTTGTATTTAATTGACCAGTTGTTGATTAATTAGTTGTTAAATTGTCCATCCATTATACAGATCACCGTTGGTGTCTTACCATTATTACTTATTGCTGCCGCCGACCGCGTGGAGAAAGTTCCAAAATTATGCTCTCTCTCCTCCGAGCCCTCCTCTCGATCTCGCTCTCGCGACTGCGTCGGAATTTCCATTTTCGCGAGACACTGTCGGCTCATTTTCTGGTTTAATAACCGAGATGTTCGGCTTCGAACGAGGAAGGAAGTTGCGCGGCGCGCGGAAAGATAGTCTGAAACAAGGAGAAGAGCGACGGAGAAAGAGTGCGGGAGAAGGATATCGCGAGACTGCGTATGCGTCGAATAGGAAGCAAAGGGCGTGTTGCATAGGGGATATGTACATCCACGTATAAAGTCGCGTTATATAGCATTACACGTAAGCCTGAAAACACGGGTGTCTGCTCGTTGACGCGGATAAACCGTCAGCACGATGACGCTATTTACAGGCCGTTCCCTCTCTGCCCCTCTCCCCCCCCCCCTCCCGCCCCCTCTCTCTCTGTACGCGCCGCGGCTTATTTTACTTCGAATATATATTTTTCAAGCTCTTCGCGGATTTCCAGGGCCGCGGGAGCGCGCGACCGCGACCGCGAGAACGTGAACGAGAATGCGGCGAATACTTTTTCGGGTCGCGCCACGTGTATCACGCCGGACATTCACGTAGAGGCGAGTGAGGCGCGAGGAGAGAGACGAAACGACAAGGGGCGACGAAACGACAAGGGGCGACGAAACGAGACGAGGCGCGGCACAGCGAGACGAGACGAGGCGAGGTGAGGCGCGGAGGGCAGGGCAGGGCAAGGCAAGGCAAGGCAAGGCAAGGCAGGGCAAGGCAAGGCAAAGCAAGGCGACCGCGATGCGATGCGATGCGATGCGATGCGATGCGATGCGACGCGACGAGACGCGACGCGACGCGATGCGACGCGCATTTTTAATTTCGCAACGTGCCTAGAGATAATTGGCGCGTATTAGCGATCCAATCGCGAGTTCTGTAGCAACGAGCATCGATGAAAAATATATCGCGATTGCACTCTCAGATATATTTTCAATCATTTCCCAATGTCGAATATTATTAGTTCTGTGTGTGTGTGTGTGTGTGTGTGTGTGTGTACGCGCGTGCATGTGTGTCTCAAAAAAGTATGATATTAAACTATAAACTTGTATATAATAATTTGTATATAATAATTTTCTTCAGTCTCTCTCTCTCTTTCTCTCTCTCTCTCTCTCTCTCTCTCTCTCTCTAATAAATCAGAAATTCTTGTTAATGACATCCATATAGCTATTTGATAAAGTTGTGAACATGTTGGGATACCCCAGATTAAAATATCGAAGTTGAACATTAAAGCGTGAAGCTGTTTGTAAAAGAGACCGTTCTCGTTATAGCATAGAATGGTCGCAATGATCAGGTGACACGGAGGCTCTCTTTCTCCTTCTGTCCCTCTCTTTCTCTCTCTCTCTCTCTCTCTCTCTCTCTCTCTCCGATTCCTCGATATCGACTTTAGACCGGTCGGCCCGGAGGCAGGCAGCGTCGAGAGAGCGTGTTCGCTAAGTCTAAATAACCTCTGGTATATCGAACCGCTGCCAGGGAATCCGCGACGAACGGCGGCCTGGCCGCGGATCGCGAGGCCGCGTTTGGGGGGTCTTCCTTCTCTGTCTTACTCTCTGTGTCCCTCTTTCTCGCGCGCTCTTTCTCGCGCCTTCTCTTTCTTTTTCGCGTCGCGCCGCCGGTCTCATTTTCCCGTTTAATAACCAACGTGGGAGCAACCCGAAGAGACGCGCCGTCGCTTCGACCGTGCTCGGCAAAACGGAACGCCGGATATGAGGGACCGGGGCAACCGAGAGGACCAGCAGGCAGGGAAAAAAAAAAAAGAAAAAGATAGGTGACGGTCGAGGGAGAAAAAAACCATGAAAGAAAAATATCTTTACAACAATCAAAAATCATTCAAATAATCTTTTTGACTGTAATGAGTTTATCGATTAGAATCGATTAGAAGATCGACTAAATTGGATATCTTAAAGTCAGTTTCAATTAAAAGTTAAGGAAAAAAATGTAAAATATTAATATTAAATTATTAATAGATTTACCATTTAAGATAATTTTTATTTAGTTATTTGACATATCTGAAGAATTAAGAATCGAACTGTTTAAATATAAGGATAATTAATTCAATCGCAACTCTAGCAAAAGCAGATAATATGACATCATTAATCACTCTCGGAGCAATCAGATTTCGTTGCAGTCAAAATAGCTATAAGAAAAGCCGTTCTGCTTTTTCATTTCTGAGAGTAGTCACGATTTTCGTTTTTCTTCATGCCCAAACATCTATACGAAAAAGAAGAATTAGTAAAATTCTTTTTCATATACACTTTTTTAGTAAAGTTTTTTATTTTTTTAAATATAGATTTTAATAGCAGAATAGATGAAGATAGATATAGATGAAGAATAAGTATAGATAGATAGATAGTATAAAGGTAAAGAATTATCATTTTTTATTTAGGGATTACCATTTATCTACCTAAAACTGTCTACTTGAATTGTAAGAGTTTAAGAGTAAGTGTTGTAAAAAAAAACGGTAGCATATGAGAAGAAAAAAATCGACGATTAGAAGCGAGAAAAAGAAAGATGCGAAGAACATAAGTAAGGAAAGGACAATTATTTATTTAGGCAAGCATCTTTACGCTTTTCACCTTTCCACGCTTTACGCCTTTTCTCCATCCGTCCATCTAGTTCATAGAAGGCTTTTTCTCTGTCGCCAGACCCTTTTTTTTTCTGGTAGCAGTCCTTCTATTTGTCGCCAATTATTCTATTTTTTAATCCTTCTAACTATTAAATTTTATTATTCTGTGCGCCCCGTCTCTTTTTCATTCTCTCTCCCCTCCCCCCCCTTCTATTTTCTCCTGTTCCTCTCTCTTCCTCTGTCCGTCTGTCTATATCTCTTTATCTAACTATATCTTTTTTCTCTTCCTTTTCTTTTCCTCCCATTTTTTTCTTATTATATACGCGAATGTTGAAGTTCTTGAAGATGTTCGAATGTTGTGTTTTTTTGTGTCTTTCAAATGCAATGAAAGTTATTCTCGTTTTAATGCTATCTTTGATTTTGAATAAATTCTGTAATTAACGATGTTTCCACACTCTATATTAAAACATTATGCTGGGATGTAAAAGTCTAATCGCAAAAATGTTTAAATACTTTTGAGTACTTTGAAACACCTTGAGCACTTAAAAATATTCTCTTCTGTTTTGCATTATTATACATCGCATGTTACAAGCTACATTGTATGTCATATTACGAAAGAAATAAAAAAGATTTTTGTCCAACGCAAAAATGCATAAATGATTATTTACCCTTTTAAGTTCGTATAGGTCAGAAACAATAGGAGTCAAAATCTTATAAGTCTCGTTTGATAATTAGTACAAAAGAATATTTGGATTGATTCTAGTAGTTAACGTTACCACGACGCTTTGTTTTAATTTTTATCCAAAAATGCGTGAAATCATGAAAATAGAAAGGATTCTCTCTATTCTGTTCATTTTTAAAGGTGACAATACACGTTTATACCATATCACGCACATATGTGTACGTGCGTACGCATGCTCTCACGCATACCATGAGCTGCGCCATATGTAGGTTACTCACGGGCGTTGAAAGCGAACGCATATGCGTTCGTAAATACGACCTTGTGGCTTTACGATCATTTACAAACTCTTCCGACCTTTCGGATCGGGCGGGAGACGGGAGCCGTACACACGTTCGGCATTATTCCAATTAATCTCGCGCCGTAATTTTGCCGATTTATGCGTGCGCGCGTGCGCGCGTGGGCGATCGCGTAATGGCGTAAATTTTTTAAAATTCGGTAAATCCCTGCCAAACGTGTCACATCGAATTTATATTGATAAAAAAACTTCCGCATTCTTTTTTTTTTTTTTTTTTTTCATTCAACAGTTGATGATAGATTGTGAGATGTCATTTGAGATTTCATTTGGAATTATATTGGTTGGCAACTCGTACGGTGTATTTTTTTTTTTTTTTTTTTTTTTAGTGATTTGTGATTGACAAAGAAAAGCTTACGAGGAAAAAGTACTTGAGAATTTCTTCTTTTAGGAATTCTTCTTTAGGAATATGTCCTCGGTGAAAGTAGTTAAACATCGTGAGAAGAACTTCCGAGCAGCGCACTCGGAATAACTTTTCGATAAAGTCTCGTGAAAAGTTCCGCCGGTGTATCGCACGATCGCTTGATCGTCAGAGAACGCAGATAAAAAAAATCCATTAATAAGGATTACTTGCTGAAGATCGTGCAAATCGTAGTTTCGCTATGTGTTGTGTGTCGTAACTTTCAAAGCGCGCGACTGAAGTTTCTTCATCGCTACAGGAATACATATATATTCGGGCCGTCTATAATGATGCAACACAAATCAAATTTTCGCCAACGGCTAATCGAGAAACGAAAATCGAGTAGACGTTCTCGCGCATTTGGAAATCATGTAACCGAAATAAATAGGCGCGTGAGGTAGAAGGATATACAAAATTAAATAGGTAAATAAATGAAGTTAAGAAGTAGTAAGTAAGAAGTAGATAGTTCGCAGGATAAAAGCGCCGTCCGTCGGGTCCGTGAACTGGCGAATTGGTGAATGCGCGAAGGCGAAATTGATGACAATTCATCGCGGAATCGAATTTTTACACGCGAGGAAGTGGCGGCTTTCATCGCGGAGAAGTACGAAACTCGTTTTTGCAAAGCCGCAAACGCATTTCAGCCGTCGGCTGAGCTCGTGGTCCTTTCTCCCATCACATCCGTGTGAAATTTTCGGATAAATCGTGAAAGGGCGCGATCGGCAATAACCCGTAATAAATCGAGTTTCGGTGTGACGAACACGGAAACACATCTGTGTAGCAGCTTTGACGTGGAAACACCGACCTACGCAAGGAAGATGACGATAAAGAGAATTAAGCGGCGTTTTGTCGAGAGAGTTTAGATTTCCCCGCGCGCACAACATTACTCGTCGTATCCGCGCTTCTTACTGCATTTTTAAAGGGGATCGTACATGACGAACCGTCCCGCTTGTTATTTCGGACAGAATGAGGAGATTCATTGGATATCTGTACCGAGAACGTTCATGACATTTTCTATACTTGTCAAATACCGTTGAATTACTTTATATATAGTAGTTTAATTAAACTATGCTCGGATTTTGCGATTTTTCACGAAAGTTTAGAATAACAAAAAGAATAATCTTTTAACTTTTAAACAGTTTTGAACAGTTTTAGTGGATGTACATTCTACTTTTATATATTATTTGAAGAAAAAAAAAAATAAATACATATATATATATTTGTTTTTGTTCTTTATTTTATTTTTTAACATGAATTGTGCAACAAAATTAAGTTTTTATTTAGTTTCTTTTTTTTTTTAGAGAAGACATAATTAGTACAAATACAAAAAAT
The DNA here is from genome assembly GCF_055798465.1 of Pogonomyrmex barbatus. NCBI lineage: Eukaryota > Metazoa > Arthropoda > Insecta > Hymenoptera > Formicidae > Pogonomyrmex > Pogonomyrmex barbatus. Next base: position 5,985,185 of record NW_028297193.1, read on the forward strand.
CCTACATTTAATATAAAACTAATGATGAAGGCTAAGGAATTTTGTAATGAAAATACGAATCATATTTCGATTTTTGTTGGCGCCGATTGAAAAACATTTCCCTTATCTAATAACAATATTTCGAAAAAAATATTTTTTCTTGAATCTCTGTATATAATAGGTCCGATCGCTAGATTCAAATTTTTAGAAATGACAGAAATCGGATCAAATGGAAAGTATATATCGATCGAATTCAAAAATCACGTTGAAGAATTTCTCATATAATGATAATTACGAAGCGACTCACACACGGAGTACATCACACGTTGGACAGCTGCGCGTTGATAACTTTCCACGGAGTCGAGTTTGAAATATTTGTGAAGGTGCGCGGCGAGGCGCGTACGCGGCTCGTCTCGGCCCTAAAGGCGAGGAACATCGGGCGCGCGTAACCATCGCGTCGCTCGCTCCTCTCTCGCGTGAAATTTAAAGGCGGCTGCTGTCGTGTCTCCCTTCCCCCTCCTCCCCCCTCGCATCTCCCCTCGTCACCGTCGCGCCACACGCGCGCTCCTCGCGAGAGAGGACTGTGCTGGGCCCCTCGATCGATCCACGCCCGCATAGTCGCGAGCGTGTAGAAGAGGTTGTTTGTCGGTGGTCGGCTGGCCATGGTCGCCATCCGCTATCGACGCCATTGCCGTCTTGCCTGCTCGCTTGCTTGCTCTCTGCCTGTGCGCGCCGCACAGGAAGAATTTTTTATCCTGGGTTTTCCCTCCCGTAGCAAGCCGGCGGGTAATTAACGGCGAACCTCTCCCCCTCCGTTGCTCCATCACCCCTCCTCCCTCTCTTCGTGTTAGCCGACGCGAATCCCGCGACGCCGAAAGACGACGCCCGACATCGTTGTCCTTGTCTCTCGCGATCTTTAGTATCAAGGCCCGCGCATTTATTCGTCGCCGACCTAACGGCTAGCCTAACACAGCTACGCACCTGCTACCGCCTCGCTTGCCGAGGAGAATTCGCGCGTTTCATGTCGCGCGCTTGTTGAAAAAGTTGAGAGTAGTCAACGCGAGAGGCACCGCCAAGTTTAAAGTTTCTCTAGTCTTCTAAATGAATTTATTTCGAATTTACAATTCAACCGTAGGGCCCCAGGAAAAACTACATCTTTTTTCACGAGCGTGATCGATATGCGCGAATTATTCGTTCGTTACAACTGTATCGCGATTTAAAATGGGGAAAGTGAATCGTAACGCTTAGTTCATCAATCCGCTTGTTATCTATATTTTTCGTGTGACAATGAAATATCATCAGATACTCTCGTAGCTCCTCTCGACTCCTCTACATTACTATTTACGTACTTTATAAGTAAGAACGCGTTCAGTTATATGTTATATTAATCGAGCACGCGATAGTACAATCATTTTCTAAAATGATGTATCGGGCTCGGCTCGGTACAGAAGAAGAAGAGAGACCGCGCGAGTCGGCGGTCTTGAAATTCCTGTCGGGCGACACCGCTACTCCGTGGTCTAAATATCGAACCGTCCTCGCCGTGGCCGTCGTCGTTGCCATCGTCATCCGTGGCTCACGACGCTCGCCGTCGGCCAGCCGACCGCCACAAAATTCTAATCCGTTCGCGATTATACGCGGGACGCGCGACTTTTTTTCGGACGCACGCGCAAACGCACTTTCGAAAAGAAGGACACGGCGTCGGCGACTTACGTAATCGACGAGCAACGAGCACGGCGCGAATTCTCTTCCTCGCTCGTCTCTCAAAATTCCTCTTGCTCCAAAAAGTTTCTCTTTTTCGTCTCATTGTTCTCTCATTGCTGAACCGTTTTATTTTCCTTACATATACATCTTCCTTGATTATTATACTAGGTTTGTAAGAACAACAATAGCCGAAGCCAGACAAGTGTATTAATTTATCATGTTTTACAATGACTGGCACTAAATAAACATCAAGAAAAATAGCCGCAACGGTCACCATTGTTATTTTCGTTTTTTGAGTTCCAAACTTGACACGACAAGTGAGACAACGGAAAAATAGATGGAAAAATAGGTATAGGGGGAAACAGACCTTTTAATGACCTTTCGCGAAATCCTTTTCTCCAGGACGTGGACGTGCTGAGCACGGTGCGACACGGTGCGACACGGTCAAACGGCCAACCGCGGCGCGCGGCACGGCGCCCATTTCCGGCGATGCGCATGCCTTTCATGTATATCTCTCGTCGTGAAAGTACTGCGCGGGTTTCCTTCAGAAAGGGCACGATTGGAAATTTAACGATCCCTCGAGCGTTAACTCCTGACTCGACCTGCCTTCCTTCCTTCTCTCATCCTACCTCCGCCCTCCTCTCTCTTTCTCTCTCTCTCTCTCTCTCTCTCTCTCTCTTTCTCTCTCTGGTTCGCTCAAGTCCTCTTCGATACTACGCTTCTACTTTCCTCTTTAGGCTTCGTAGAGCCCTACGTTGGTTTGTGCGTCCGCCTGTCCATTTCCTTCATCTCTTTTCACTCTCTGCATCGTCCTTTTGCTTCGTCCCAACATCGCAGCTTTACCCTCGAGGATACGAATCGCAAATTGGTGGAGAAAGCGAGTGCGAGAGAGACAGAGATAGATAGATAGATAGATAGATAGATAGAGAGAGAGAGAGAGAGAGAGGGAAAGAGAAGCGGTCGATTATCTATAATCGATAGCGACTCCCGCGCTCCATATTGCCGTAGTACGCACTGGAGATGGTGACTGACGTTTAAATACACAGACAAGACCGTAATATATCCCGTCGTCGTCGTCGTCGTCGTCGTCGTCGTCATCGTCGTCATTGTCGTCGTCATTGTCGTTAATGTCGTCGTTCTTTTCCTTCTCTTCGGGGTCCTCGTGGACCCCGGTTCGATGTAAATCATTCTCCCATCGTCGTTGATATATCGTTTCGCGCGGACGGAGATGGGGCGAGCGTTTAATATTATTATTATTAAATAATTACTCTCTCGCAAAACGGGGAAGAACGCAAGGGTGTAAAATGTGCAACCCGTAAATCCGTCGGCTTGACCGGCAAGCCGGCGCTCCTCCAGGCAAACGCTCCGCTTCTTGGAAAAATTGTAACGGACCTTCCTCCTCGATTTTTCCTTTGTTCCTACGACAGTCGCGTATATATAAACACGAAATAACTTGCGTATTGATCGACAACGAGAATTTATTACAATTTTTATTATAATTTATTATAAATATTTAGAAATTGAGACATATCTCAGTATTTTTTGGTATTTTTTGAATAAAGTTTCTATGTCAATATTGTAAGTTATGTGAAAATTATATATGTTAACTTTTGAACATTCCTATTTTATTTTATATTTCACATATTTCTTGTACCGATATATTATTAAATGAGGAAAGAATTGCGGGAGGAAGTAAACAAAAGTACGGGACTTGGCGAACTGTTGAGCTCCACCAACTTTCATGTTCTACTACACGGAATGTGAAAATAGGTCAGTCGTCGGCAAGTCAAGTTTGCGAAACTTTACATTTCCTTTTTCGCGAGATCTTCAGGGAAACAAAAAAACATATATATATAACTTTTTCTAAACGTCGCGACCGAGAGGGACATCGTTAATCATCGATCTTCAGCGACATGACGGTGGCTCAAAATGTGTGCGCTTAGGCATTCGAACTCTGGTTCTGAATCGGAATCTGAATTATCAAAATGATCATCGACAATTTCCTCACGACTGAATTGGTTGATCATGGACTAAATTTCGGCGCTTGTTTATCGTAGATAGATGTGCGTTATCTTTCGTGGAAAAGCATCGCTTAGGCTATTCGGTTAGGCTAAATGCATAAAAAATCGGAAAGTACAAATAATTTTAAATATGTAAGTGCAATTTTAAATGTATCTAATAAAAGGCATTTCAATTAGCATTAGGATATTCTAGGGACAAAAAATTAAAGATTGTAGTTCTGCATAGGAGAATGTTATTTAATATATCTAATTTTTGCATTATTATGTATTTGTATTTATTTCATCCGTTTTAAAAATCTTATCTTTCGGTGAATAAATTTATAATAGTACATCTTTTCAATTTTGTATAAAAAGAAAAGTTCATTAGAAATCTATATAATTAACAGGACAAAGTATGCATATGATAACATATAATATAAGCGCTTATTTCGTTAAAATTTATTGACACATATTCTGTGATGCTGTAAGAAAAAAATCTGAATAAAATCAAAGAGTATTACAAAAAGATAGAAATGATTTGTGAAATGATTTCATTAATTAGACAAGTATAAACGATAGCAAAATAATCAAGAAGGAGCTAGAAGCATTATGAATTTCTTATACTTATAGAAAACAAAATAACAAAATTATAAAACTAAATTGTTAGATCAAATCTCACTTGCTGTCTTACTACTGCACTTTATTGGATTAAAACGTCAGAAATGAAAAATGAAATAAATTTTTTCATTGCATTATCTATCAAATTAATTTAAGCCTCAGAATTTGCTAGTGGTCAATATTTGATAGTTCATATAATTCTTAATAAAGTCTTTATAAAATTAAGTTTCGTAGTTTTAGTTAAGCGATTGTGCATTATGTAATATATAAATTAAAATAAAAAAATTAAATTTATGGTGTAAGAGAAGACAAAGAAAAGCTGATTATTCCTGTCTGCAAGAAATGTTATTTTCGCACGAATTTTCTTTAATCTCTCAACTGAACTGCATAATCCTCAAACAATAGGAGTTGATTAAACAATTTCACTACGAATACGATAGAATTGTACAAAGTTTAACTTTGAACATATTCATCTTTTTTTCATCTTTTTTTCGCATCTTTAAATTCTAGTGGAAATAACTCTAAAATAATTTTTTTGGCATGTCACTAGCATTATGACAATCAATTTGATATAGATTAAATTTATCAATATATCCTTTCTTTTTCACTTGCTGTTTTTATCTCAAAAATGATAAGTCAGTCTATGTTTATGGTGAAAAGTAATTTTGCCCAAAAGTTAATCGCGTGAATAATTTCTATTCATAATTTATGATCTGAAAAAATATTTTTTATTGCAAAAAATATCTTGTCAGTTATTTTTTTTTTTTTGAAAAAGTAAATTTGACAAATTGACAATTTGACTTATTCATTTCCTTTTCATTATATAATTTGTTTCATAAACAACATTCTAAATTAGCGAATGTATCGTCTATCGCGAAGTCTAGAATAACTTGACACACTTAAAAAACATTTAGAAACTCTTTCTTTTCAAAGTTTCCTTTTCAAAGAACTTTTTTTTAAATTTTGTTGCTTACTCTCTTCAAGAATACTTATCCCTCTAATATTTAAAATCTTATCTTGATTATCAAGCACCGTAACGTATTATTAATCCGTAATATCCGAGATTCTCTTGTTGAATTTGTGCCTTGACTGAAACTGAAATGTCAACGCGAAACTATAAAACAGAAATGATTGAATTGATTTATTATTTTAAATTCCAAGATAAGATATATGACGACTGAATGTAAATTCCTAACGGTAACCTTCCCCTTGCTACGTTTGCTCTTGTTTGAAGTTTCCGTAATCGCTTCTGCACTTTCCGCATCTCTCCTTTCCCTCTCGTTTGCCGGCGTATTCAGCAAGTTCCAAGGTGAAGGACCGACGAAACGAAGTTGCGAACAGCCGATTAAAAAGCCAGTTGAAAGCACGAGATTAACGCATGCCGATATATTCACGCGCATGTATTTTCCCATTCACGGCCATTCACTTCATTCGCAACTCAAGCCCAACACAAGCCCGGTGTACTACGGATTCTACGATTATTGCCGGAGAGTTAGGAGAAGAGGAAGAGGGAAACCCGTTGCCAGTTCCGGAAGCATCTCTCGAAGATCTCTCTTCATTCATAAACTCTTTCTGTCGGAATACTCGGTCTCGGACCGACGAAGTATAAACCAAACGAGAGAGAAAAACGGCAGGTAAGAAAGAAAGAAAGAGAGAGCGAGAGAGAGAGAGAGAGAGGGGGGGGGGGAAGGTAGTGAAGGATATAGGAGAAGAGAGAAGAACGACGGTAGAGGAAAATGCACGAGGGGTCTCTAAAATAAATCAAGCGCGAATATACTTTCCGTGTGTCTCGGAAACATGCATCTCGGCTTTTTAGAAAAAAATGGGGGGGGGGAAACAAAAGGATTTTGTCTTCGTTGACTCATTTATCGTCCATCTGTCCGAAAGCGAGGCTAGTCCGCGGAAAGTACGGCGACGGTAATGGGAGCGCATGCTGTGCGAGAAGGTCGAGCGGACGCCCACTTCGTGCTTTTGTGTGTGCGAGCGGCAACATGTATACGTGAGCGTATGTGAATGTGTGTGCGCGAGGAAAACACGTAGGTAGTTCTCTTACGTTCGCTCACACGTACGTGCTTACGTGCGTAAGTATGCGAGAAGACCACACGTTGGCCGTTCTCGTTGTCGTCGCGTAGTCATAGTCGTCGTCGTCGTCGTCGTCGTCGTCGTCGGCGGCGTCGTCGTCGTCGTCGTCGTCGTCGTCGTCGTCGTCGTCGTCGTCGTCGTCGTCGTCGTCGTCGTCGTCGTCGTCGTCGTCGTCGTCGTCGTCGTCGTCGTCGTCGTCGTCGTCGTCGTCGTCGTCGTCGTCGTCGTCGTCGTCGTCGTCGTCGTCGTCGTCGTCGTCGTCGTCGTCGTCGTCGTCGTCGTCGTCGTCGTCGTCGTCGTCGTCGTCGTCACCACTACCGTCGGCTTTCACGGTGGATCCTTGAAAGGGCAGAGGTGAGGCTCCAGCGAACCGTGCACAAAACCGCTTCGCTGCAAAATCGGGAGATTGGACGTCACGGATATCTACGGGTGCCTTTTTTGCGACGTCGGGGTGGACCTTTGAAGGGCTGCGTCCTGCGGCGAGAAATCCACCGCTGCTTGCAGAAGGGCGGAATGACGTAACTCGGTCGCTTCGCTCAGACACTCACTCCACCAGCGAGCGCTGGTTATATGTATATATACGTAATCATTTCCGCGACTACGTTCCACCACGATAACGCTAATATCTCGCGTATGTCGCGCAATTAATTGGGAACATCCAAAAACTGCAAGAATATCTCTGCGAAGAAATTAAGAAATTTTTCTCGCAGGCATTCAAAAGAGATATATTTTTCTCTCACCACTCTCTTTCTGTATAGCACTTTTATTCCGGAAATAAACGTTATGTACTCGAATCCGTTTATAACACAGGTATATATATATATATATATATATATATATATATATATATATGTGTGTAAAAATGTCTTATTTTATACGTATATTAAAACGTACGTATATCTCCTATTATTTATATCAGCTTGGCACATATAACGGTACAATACTGTTAAATTAAGTTTTCTAATTTTACAAGTGCCTCTCATTTCTCTCTTCTGAAAATCGCGTCAGACGACGTATCGAGGTCCAAATACGACGGACAACATCCGCCTTCATTCGCGGAACGCATTCATTATCGTCGGTCGAGTGAGACCGGTGAGATTTTCGGGCAGAAATTTCGCGCGCGCAACCTTCTTCCCCAAGACGAATGGCATCCCGTCGTTCCAGAAGCGAGAGCGCTAACCGTGGGGCTTCGAGGTACCAGCCGTGGTTATTGGCCGATCGCGAACGTGCCGGGCCGCGCCGGGCCGGGCCGCGCCGCGCCGCGCCGCGCCGCGCCACGTTTCACCTCACTTCGTCTCGCCTCGCCTCCCCTTGTCTCTCCAGGCTTCACCTCGCCTCGCCTCGCCTCGCCACGCCACGCCATACCGATCCGCGGCCGCGCCGCACCGCGCCGTGCCGCGCCGCGCCGGCGTTAATGCGGCTTTGGGCGTCTCGCGGCCCCCTCGCAATCCCCTCGCGGCCTCTTCCGCCGCCTCCTCGCTCTCTCTCTCGGGTCCGTAAGTTTTTTTTTCCTCTCTTTTACATGCGCCTCGCGCGGCCTTCGAGAGATCTCTCCTTCGTCGAGGGAACGCAAGCGAGAGGAGGCGGCAAGGGAGAGGAAAAGAAAGAAGACGAGGAGAGCGAGGAGAAGGCGGACATGGACGCGGACGCGAACGCGGACCCGGGCCCGGAGGGGGTGACGGAGGGAGGTAAATGTAGACGAGAAAGAAAAAGATAAAGGCGAAAAAGATGCGGGAGAAGGTTCACTCCGTAAGCTTCTGGTCGCGAACAGTCGAGCGAAGTAAAAATCACGCAGGCCGCGTCAATTAGAAGGGTCGGACGTATCTACGTAACAAAGGACTTGTCGCCTGCTGTTTCCCCGAGTGAAAACGTGATATTTAGAAAATCACGACGAAATACGATTTTCCGTTGTTTCGACATGATTTCTACAAGCCATCAATAAATGTCCATTTTTATTTATGGCCGGATATAGTATAGAAATAACGTTGAAACGAAAATATTGTAATTGTAACGGTCATTAGGGAAAAGGACAGAAAAAATATTCAAGTTACGGATTTCACATCGTTAACGGTGAATTTTGTCTTCGGTGTGATTGATCTTTCCTTTCGGACTGTTCAAATTCTAAGAATTAAAACAATTACCGCTTGACAATTGGCAAAGGAGCGATGAACTCGGTAAACTCGGTAAATATTTTATAAAATTTTACGATCTCACCGTTGACGTCGCGATGGAAAAGCGATCGTATGTAAAACGCACTTTAACGCCCCTCCTGATATTCTTTCTCTCAAACAAGTGCCTGTTGCGGGTAACCCGATAATTTATAGCAGCGCAAGAGGAAGAGAGAGAGAGAGAGAGAGAGAGAGAGAGAGAGAAAGAGAGATAGCGAGAGAATGGGATAGAGAAGAGTTCCGCAGCGCGTAAAGTCCCTCCGTTTACGCAGATACGCGCGCTTTACGTATACATATTCGCACATGCGTGCGTATGTTCTCTCGCTCTCTCGCTCCTATGGTTTCCACTCCCCCATATGCCCCCATAATGACGACGAGCGCGCGCGTTGGGACGGAAGAGCGCTCAAATTTCCCGCGTGAACGACGCGCGTTGCGTGCGTGCGTGAATGCGTGCCTTCGTGCGTCCATACCGTAGAATGTTAGATCTCGGGTTCGAGGGCCCTCCCCTGATGCGTGCAACTTCTTCTCTCTTCTCGGTCGCATTTATATAGGCCACGCGGTATACGAGATATCCGCCGGCTATCGATTTGCCACGCTCGCGCTATGCCATATCGCTCCGGCGACGCGACGCGACGCGACGCGAGAAATCGAGGGACGACGACGACGACGACGACGACGACGAGGACAACGGCGACAGCGACGACGACGACGACGACGACGACGACGATGACAATGACGACGATGCGAAGAATGCAACGTGACGGACGAAAGCGTATAGTAATAGACAAGGCGGATTATCTTTCTCTCTCTTTCTCTTTCTCTCCTTTCCCACTTCTCTCTTCCCTGTCTGTCTTCCTGTCTTGTCTCCGGCCCGGTCTCATCCTGAGTCGTGTGGCTAGTAACTCCGAGATTACGAGTTTGCTTTTAAGGCCGTCCGTTGCAAGTACAAAAGAGGTCAGTCGACGAGGGCGAAACAAGCGAGTCGGGACGCCGGGATGCGGAGTCCCGGAGATAAACCGTCGTAGGAAAGTCGTCGCGGAAAGACGACGAAATGTCAACGAAGTGGATTTATCGCTCGGTGAAGCCGATGACAGCGCTCGTCAATCGGGCGACATCATCGGTGGGCGTCGGTCGAAACGGCCCTCCATTAAATAAAAGTCTTATCCCGAATGTACTCTCGCGTTCTCTCGCGTTCTCTTTGCCTTTCCCCTCGCTGATTACGCGATGCTGCCAATATTCTCTCTCGTTTCCTCTTTCTCTTCCGCGCACATATACATCATTGCCTCGTAACATATTACGCTAAGCCGTTATAACGAGAACTGGAAAGGTTTGTTGGCGCGTCGACGGCAACTTTTAATTCAATTCCGTTACCGCGGCACCTTTCCCCTCACCGCTCCTCGTCGCCGTGCTTAGCCGACGACGCGTCTCGCCGTACCTACGAGCGACTACCGGTGCAACCACAGACGAGAAAATCGCGGCGATTACACACCATGACCATTACCATTATGCCGTCCGCGAAAGCTATTTATTAAAGCGACGCGAGAAGTCAGACGTCCGGAAATGGATAAAGACGCATTTTACGCGCTTCAGCGAGAGTTCACCTGAAAACCTACTTCGATTACTTTTGGCACTGCCAAAAATCTCTTAACGGCCGATTATATGGACTATTTCAATTGATAATAGACTTAACTTTTGTTTTCAATTGAAGTTATATAATTGAGAAGGATGTAAAAATAAAAATTGAACATGAAGAATCAAGTTTTCTTGACAGCTCCAATCTAGCTGGAAAGAAGGGAAGGAATACACTTATTAAAATACACTTATTAGAGATGTGACAGACCAATACTTGTTAGTCACATGACAGACCAGACTTAAAATCTGTTTAATGAATTACAAAAAATATATATATATATACATACATATATACCAGTAAAAATTAAAAAAAATTATTCATAAATTAGTCAATTATTATTTAATTCATTTATACTGTGAGAATTATTATTACTTTTAATAAAATAAATCATAAAATATTGATTTTTTTATAAAAACATTTAGTGCACTAATATTACTCTTATTTCACATATAGGAACTTTCGAAATTTTAAGGTCGTTCTCTAATTTGTATAATAAAAACTTAAATTTAATACTATTAATAAAACTTTTTTTACAAATTATGGAAAACTCTCAGTCATCCAAAAATAAAATAAGAATTTTAATTAGATCTGGAACTTGAATTGTTAATTTCACGCATTGATACTTTTGTATACAATTCTTGTATATAAAAATAATTTTCATCTAAAGTTTTTAGTTTATTTTCAAATTTCGATAATCTTTATTTTAGAATTTGATGAATTTAATAGAAATGACAATTTTGGCAAAGAATCTTATGTTTCTATTTGTAGTATTATCACAAAAGAGTTAATTAACTTTGTTTTAGCAAAAGATTAATATTTTATCGTATCAGGATATAATATGTTGATAATCTGTTTTTCATATTGAGCACTGATATGATAAAAATGATAAAATACTAAATATGTTGATGAATATGTGTCATAAATTATAATACTTCATGTTTCTGTATTTCTTCTCTTTTTGAGAGGAAAACACTATTCTCAATAATATATCTTAATTCAAACGTGATTATAATATATCTTAAATAGTATTGAGAAAATTCTTTACATAAATACATACTTTAAGAAAATAATAGTGCTCTATTATTAAAAATCAATATTAAAAATCAATAATTATTAAATAATCTAAATCAATTTAGAAATTTTATAATAATGAAGAATTCATTTCTTAATAGTGAAGAATTCAGATTAAAAATCTGCGTGAATGGTATGTATTGTAAGTGTGTATGTGTGTAAAGAACAAAATCAAAAAAAAAAAAAGGGAGGAAAAAAGTGGAGAGTAATTTTTTGACGGCCTTTGATACTGCCAATAACTCGCGATACTTTTTTCCAAGCTCCCTTTGACACTATGTTACTTCGTTAAATATCATACTTCATCGAGGGGAACATTTTTGTCACTATGTGAAACGATCGCTACTTGGCAAGAAAAAAGAAAGAGAGAGAGAGAGAGAGAGAGAGAGAGAAAGAGAGAGAGAGAGAGAGGGGGTGGGAGGGGAGATCAGTATGGTGAATCGATGAGTATTTTACGGGAGCATCGGCCGATTAGCGAAGGGGTTGCTTTCGACATTGGATCGATGAGAACTCGGCTCTTTAATACTCCGGAGCATTAAAATCGATCTCTCTCCCACCGTGAAATTCTCTTTCCCTGTTCGTGAAAGAGGAACGAAGAAGACCGATAAGTAGTTTCTCTCCCCATCCCCGTGACCTCTCGCAGTAATAATACTGTCCCTCTCGGTTTAAGTTTCCTTTTGAATAACCTGTAGGTCACCGCATAAAAAGGAAACTTGTTGCGTTTACTTTATGTGTGTATACGTATACCGAGAGTGTTTCTCTAACCCATACTTTCAGCCACCGGCAATGGTGATACCACGTGGATACGGCATTTGTAGAAATACGATTGCTCCCGAAATAACTTTCGCAATGATAAACAGTCCGTACATTACCGTAGCCGGTAGCCATCAGAATTGAATAAATTGCTTATTCGACTGCGACTGGACGGTAAAAAAGTTTTGAGCACCGCGATTATAACAATTCATCTATCATTTCTCCAACTTTCCGCGTGCATTTCGTCGTTGCTAATTGCTTACGTAATAACAGTAAAATGATGCGCGCGCGGTAGTATTGTGGGTCAAGGACAGCCTGTGTAGTACACGCGGACATAAATACATGCGCAGAGAGACGGAGGGAGAGAGTGCCGACGTACTTTCTGCTATCTATAACAGAGCTCGCAATAAAAACCCCGACGGTAACGGCGGCCGGTGAAACGAAAGCGAAACTCACGGTCGGATAATAGTCGTCGTTATTACTCGGGGCTCGTGCGATTCGATCTAATTAAAATTACTTTGCGACCGTTCGCGACGTTACGTGCGAATAGAAGGAGAAAAAGGTGGAGCGGGAAGAGGAGGGGGGCACGAGCTCTCTGATGGAGAAGCGGCGGGGGGAGGGGGGAGGGGGAGGGGGGAGGGTACGCAGTTAACTCGATAATTTGTGTTTTGGGCCGAGTGCCGATCGTTAAAGCATCTGGTCGAGAAACTGTTTCGACGAATGAATGGAATTGAGCCCGAAACAGACCGAATCTCAATGTACGTAGCTATCGTTGTGCACTTGTTGCAGTACGTCGCCACCCCGAACAGAAAGATAGGATCGACCCGCTTCTATAACTCCGGCTGGCTTTCTGATATACGACTATACAGGCGAGCGCATACACACACACACACACACACACACACACACACGCGCGCGCGCGCGCGCGCGCACACACATACAGAATCAGAAATACACAGTACAACGCTCCGAGCATCCGTAATGGCTTTATCATAAGGGATGAAGCCATTAAGTAACGCGAGATCTCCGATTGAGGGCGGCAAACAAAAGCCACATACCGATTAATTTGATAATAACACTGTTACCTAATTGAGTGGAGCGATTTAATTGACATTCGCGTAATCGATCGATCGCGAATCAACGCGAAACGTTCGAAACTTAAGTCTGACCTTGGCAATATGCCGTAATAATGTAAATTGTATTTTCATAGCTCGATCCCCAAATGAGAGGAATTAAAATGCGACAGCAGTGATGTGCAATTAAAAAAAAAAAAAAAAAAAAAACGTTGAAAATTTTTTCAAAGCTACGCTTTTACAACTACCTGCGACGTTACTACGTCTGTTGCAAAATTTTTAATTTATTTACACGAGCGTCTAATTTTAAGATTTACCAAGTTCATATTTTTTTTTTTAATACAAAAAAGTTGTAAAACGAAAAATACTTTTATCTTAGGACTTTATATCTTATATAGGGTTTATTTGGAACTATATATTCATATATCTCTCCCTAATCTTAACAAGATCTGTAAAAGATGTTGAAGAAAAAGTGATAAATATTGAATTAGGTAATAAATTGGGCAATAAAATTTGATCAAGCAGAAAGCTTTTCCAATTTCTTTCAAAAGTATATTCTTTTTTTTTTTCACCGTCGTCGTTCTCACTTCAGCCACGCAAAAAAGTTGTTTGTGCAGATGTTGAGAATTCTCAACGCTCGTAAACGAGGAACGTGTCATAAAACACTTCAGCATTACGGTAACGATCGTGATCTTGATCGCAAGCTCAGGTATCTTTTATCGCGAAACGATGTATTCAACAGTATGTTAGAGAGTTGCAAAGAGGAATGCTGCTGGTTTCATCGCGAATTTATACAACTTCTCGCCGTTGCTCGTTCGTCAAATTTATTTCACGTGGCTTGGCGTGTTATTGAGCGCCAGTTATGCGCTACTTAAATCGTACTTCCGGAACGCAAAAATATGCGTTCCACGTGACGACAAGCAAAAGTTTCTATCATAACTTTTATTACCAACATTACAACAACTTTTGACATCTCTGTCTCGATTGAGAGATCTGGTCTCGCTACATTTCTGCTATTCGTGGAATGTTACGAATGTTAATTTACATATATATGTAACATTATGACATTTACATATAATACACAAATTGTAATATAAATGTACTACTACGTTTATTTTATCAACTAACAAATATTTCGAGCATCCATCTTTCTTTGGATTATGATGTAGTTCTCCAAAGAATTACATCGTGATATATAACATTGACTCATATTATTAATCTATATAAAATTAATTTAAACCTATTTTTGTATTATTATTTGCTTTTTTTATAAAAAATAATTATGAAATATGTGAAAGCCTGACTCGAATATAAAACAAATATTATAGTAATGATAAATTGGTGATTGGTGGTTGAAAATAAAAATTGGTTTTTTCAATTTTTTTTGCAAAGGAAATTTTCCTTTTGGGAAAAATAAAAATAAATCAAAGCATTATTAGACCTAATAAAACTAAAAAAGTTAAAAAATTTTACAGCACTGTATAATTATACAAAAATATACGTAGCCCTTCTGCTTTAAATTCATGAGAGTCATTAAAGTTGCGTTATTTTTATAACTTTAAGCGAGATTTAAACATGTATCTGTCTTTATCTTTCTTTCTAAATAAATAAATAAATTGGCCTAATCCAGTTAAAATCTAAATAGATCTTAGGAATGATTCCATCTTGTATCTAACCAGCTAGGTTGACCGACGCCTGTCGTACTTCGTGCCCAGCCAGGTCGAGCTGTACCACGCTGAGATGAGCCACGCGGAACTATGTATTTACACCAGGGTAGATTGTCTCTCGCTTTCTCGCAAAAGCCGTCGGCCTCTCCCTCGCTTCTCTCCCTATACCTTCGCTCTCAGCCCTGATATCTAGTACATAGGATGGCGGAGTCTCTCTCTCTCTCTCTCTCTCTCTCTCTCTCTCTCTCTCTCTCTCTCTCTCTCTCTCTCTCTATCCCTCCGTCTCGCCTTCGTTCGCCGTTCTTCCTCTTTCCTCTCTTCCTCCTTTCTACCTCGTAGGGTGGCGAAGAACACGCGGTGGGAGCACGGCGCGAAGAGAGAATCCGCGGCGTAGAGAGAGCGATAGAGAAAAAGAGAGATCGGTAGACCGAAAATAGAAGAGAGACGGAAGACAGGAAAGCCGATGGATAAGGGGTACCGGAGAGGTGCGAGGGGTTAGGAGACAGCTGCAGGCCATGCGAGGGTCCGTCGACCAGGACTGAGCCGTTTACCGCGGAATACACCGCGCACGCCGAAGAGAACGATAGCGAGTGAGCGAGTGAGTGACTGAGAGAGAGAGAGGGGGGAGGGGAGGGAGAGAGAGATGATAAGAACGATGGAAAGAGATGAAGGCGCGAGGAAACGCGAGGAGAAAGGGGGAGAGAGAGAGAGAGAGAGAGAGAGAGAGAGAGAGACAGAGAGAGACAAAAAGAGAAGGAAGGCAAGGAAAGGAAGGGAGAGGAAGAGAGATCGGAATAGAAACAGGGACGAAGAAAACGGGGAAGCGAAGGAAGTGAGAGGAAGAAGATGAAACGATGGCCAGAGAGAGAGCGAGACGACCTACTTTGGCGTGGTCCGCGACGCCCCAGCCATGCTTGTCCCCCCTCCCCCTCCTCGGCGTCCCTCAACCGATCCTCGACGCGTATACCGTTGCGTCTCCCCCGTCCGTCCTCCACCGACCCTTTCCTTCTCTGTCCCCCTTTGCCATCCGCCTCTTCACGACCCTCCAGGCTGTGCTACCTTCCACCTCTTCCGTCCGTTTCCTCATCCTCTTACCTACCCTACGATGCCGCCACTGTTAACCCACGACGGACCCAGAATCTTTAGGCCCTTGGCGCCCCTTTTTGTTTAGCCGCGGATGCGGACACTACACAGCGTGGAAGGACCTAGATACCTAGCCTTGGGTAAGGTTTGGCTAAAGAATTTTCCGACTTATAGTCCGACTTATAGTTATAGGGAAAAATTTAGGACCTGCGTCTTCCTTTGAAAGCTCGCCATGGTGCAAAATTCTGCGAATTTCTTTCCGTTCATATTTTTACAATTTTAGTCTATTATCCCGGTCAGTTTCTTTCTTTTGTTCCTTTGTCAATCTTTAGCCTAACGAAGAGACGTACCTCGAGAAAATAGATAGACCAGTCGAATATATCGAGATTCCTTTCCGCATGGCGTTTCTCCTGTTCGTTGCGAGTCGCGTCCGCTTACGTGTCCGGGGAGCCGGATGACGAGATACGTGCGACGATGTGTCAACGAGAGGAGCAGGGAGGATAGGGGGAGGGACAGGAAGGGAAGGCAGACTATATCGATTTTCTTTTTTATCGGCTAGAAATTTCGAAATCGCGGGTCGAAGGGCTCTCGCTCGATTAAGGACGACCAGCGAGAGCCCGAGAGAAGGACGTACGAGGGCTGATGGCCGGGTAATAGAGGAGAGTGTAGGAGGGATATCGCGTCAGAGGGCCTACCAGCTCGATTAGGACGCGAATAACGGCGAGGGTGCGGACGAGGTACCATCGGACGGCCGGATAGGCCGATAGACCACCAAGGGCGAAGGAGGAACACGTCCACCCCTGCGGCTAGGGTTGATCGATCGCGCACGGCATCGGCTAAATTGTGATTCTTGCAAAAAATAATGAAGCCTCTCGCGCGAGGTACCGTTGCAACGTGACTTTAATCCTTTGATCGTCCGGGCCTAACAATTAACGGACGGATTCATTCGATGGAAGGTAATTCTCCTCCGATATATGTTGGCCGATATTGTGCGGTCTTCCGGATTTGGTTATTAGAAATATTTCTCCCTCTGAAGTTGTTACATCATAATTGAAACGTATTATTTATACAGAAGATCACATATATCAAGATAAATCTTCTTTCTTCTTTAGATTGAAATGAATTGTTTTATTTGAAATAATTTTTATCTCTTCTTTAAAAAAGAAACTAGCTTTCTATATACGTTCTCATTTAATTGCGCTTCGTTTGCACATATTGTTTAAATTGAATTAAAATTCGCGATAATCATTATGTATAACAAATTACGGATCTCAATTACGGCTATTTAATGATGATTAAATAGAGAATACTTCTTTGAAAAACAACAATGTAATTTCATCAATAATCAAGAATGCATATTATTAATTTCTCAATTTTTTTAACATAATTTGTTTTAGGAAGTGGAGTTCTGAAAAAGGATTTCATTTCATATTTACAAATTAATTTGAGGAATTAATAGCTTCATTAGCTAGTATTATTATGTACGAAACAGCTTATGTATATGTTCATAAGTCCGTGAATTAGATCCGGTCCATTAATCGAATCTGAAATTAGCTAATGATATAACAGCGGTTTGCATGCGTTCGAATGAATGTAGAGCGCGTGACTAAACGTGCAAGTCGATAGCCATGTGTGCAAGGTGAGAGACACTGAGGATATACATTCATGAGTCACTCCATTCACGAAATGTGAATTCTCGCTTTGCAAACTTTAGGGGTCAACGGGTCGAGGATGGTTAGCCACTTCTGCCGCGCAGGTTTGCAAACGCTCTCCCGCTCTCTGTTATATCGAGTACTCGATATATCGCCCGTAAGTCTTTCTAAGTTACAGTAGCAGCCGGTGCCCTCCTGGCGAGTATTAATCCCGATGTTATTCGAAGAAGTTGCGGGACGAGAGACGGTCGAAGTTTCGCGCGGGATTTTCTATCGGCGCGCCAACAATTTGAGAGAAAGAGAAAGAGAACGAAGAGGGAGGAGGAGGGAGGGGGAGGGGAGGGGGAGGGGGGGAGAGAGAAAGATGATTTGTAGAAGGAGAGAGAATTGAGGTTTATCACGAGAGATCTTTCATGGTTGCAAGGACGGCGCAGGGCAAAAGAGTGGGGGTAATCGTCGTTCAGGAGACGGGGGGGTGGGGGCGTTCGGCGAACGGGGGGAGGCAGAGAAGTAAGAGTAGCAGGAGGTATCATTCACTTTGCGGGAGTCGCCGCCCGTAATAATTTTCTTTTTTATGAATGAACTTAACCCTCCTCTTCTGTCTAACTCTATCTCTTCTTTCTTGTTCTCTCATATCTTATCACTCCTATCACTCCTATCATTCTAAATCGCCTCTCCTTCTCTTACGCTCGCCGTACCGTTTTCACACACAGGTTTGAGAGTTTAATCGAGTTGAACGTGACACTGACATTCGTCGTCGTTGATGTTTCCGAAAGACGACAAATAGTCGGCGATAACCTATACGCGCATTTTTCGGAGGAATGTGCGTCTTATTCATTCTCGTTGAATAGACAGACACGTGATAGTGGCGAGTAATTTTCTAATTTATTTATATTTATTTATCGATAAATTTATAGACGGAAGTTAGGAATATTAAAAAGGGAATACTAAAAACGGAAAAAGATTAAGATAATCATATTCTTGAATAAAATTATAGAACGGGATAATGCGGTCTTGCGACGCTTATTAAAACATTATTGTGAAGATCGAAAAGCACACGTACCCTTCCTCCTCATCTCGAATAACATAATTTCTCTAAGATTCTAAGATTCTTTTTTAATATTAAATTTCTCTCTCTCTCTCTCTCTCTCTCTCTCGCACTCTCGCTCGCTCGTTCGCTCGACGATAAATGAAACGTTAACAAATTGCTCATTACCGCGAATATCTTTCCCAATTAATGGCTAATCATTGCAATTATTAAGGGCGAATATTTCAGTACTTTTGGCAAACAGAACTTCTGAACAAAGTCAACGAGGCATCCGGCGACGATGAGACGCCAGGGCGAGAGAGCAGGAGAGTCGTTTATCGATATTATCGTCCGACCAGCGGCAACGCACCGTCGCCTCGAAGGAACGATAGCGAGCGACCGTTAACTCGGGCCGCGACGCGACGCGACGCGGCGGCACACATGTCGCGCAAATAGCCCGGCGCAACCGTGTGTACACGTACACGTACACGTACACGTACACGCACGCGACACGCGCACGCACACGTGCACATACGCTCACGCGCCGCGGGTCTCGCGCGTTCCTCTCGCGCGCACATACACAACATACCCCACATACCCCCCTCCCCCCCCACACACACACACACATATACACGCGCGCGTATACACATACACGCAACTTACAACGCATTTTCGCGCTCACGTTCACGTATGGACATCCTTCCGCGAAAAGCAGGCGGACAGGATGATGATGATGATGATGATGAGTACGATAATGATGATGATGATGATGATGATGATGATGATGATGACGAGCATGACCCAACTTCGTTTTCCACTCAGCTCTGCTTGCTTTGAGAGAAGCAGGTGAAAAATTAATTGTACGGGTTTTACCCGACTCGCGTTCCATGGGAGAGTCGTGGAACGCGAGGGCCCGGTCTACTCGCGTCTACCCGCGACGCGGTGTGTGTGTGTGTGTGTGTGTGTGTGTGTGTGTGTGTGTGTGTGTGTGTGTGTATGTGTGCGCGCCTTCGTCGTCCTATAACACCAGGACGCCATCGATCGATTTCCCTCCCGGCGTCGTCGTCGCCGCCTTGTTGCCCATCGTCCCCTATCGCCCCTTCCGCCCATCAACTCCCCCTACCGTCGCAAACGCTTCCTCGCGCCTCTCGCGACACGGTGTTGGCGCGCGCGAGACTCGATTCGTTAATCGTAGATCGAAGTCGCGCCGCGCCGCGCCGCACCGCACCGCACCGCACCGCACCGCACCGCACCGCGCCGCACCGCGCCGCGCCGCGCCGCACCGTGCCGTGCTGTGCTGTGCTGTGCTGTGCTGTGCCGACGGCCAACGCGCCTTATCCGCGAAATCATATTTTTGTTGCCGCCGCGCTCTTAGCAACGCCATAGCTGCCGCGCGTATATTTCACGCCCGGGGGTCAGCTGCTCTCCGTGATATACGCAGGCCGTGCTCGAGATACGAGCCTGCGTCGCCGCGGCCGCTGAAAAGAGAAAATTATTTC